>NW_005842163.1:129097-130075 GCF_000455745.1 Alligator sinensis | reverse complement strand
GGAATGCCACAAAGCCAAAAAAGAGGCGTACACCCAATGGAAGGGAGGGGCCATCACCAAGGAGGATTATTCCTCCATTGCTTGAGTTTGTAGGGGGGGTGGTGTTAGGAAGGCTAAGGCAGAGATGGAACTGGGACTAGTGACCCGAATCAAGGATAACAAAAAGTCCTTTTTTAAATACATAGCAGGTAAAAAGAAGGTACCAAGTAACATGGGTCCTCTGCAGGACACACTTGGAAATCTGGTGGTCGCACCAGATGACAAAGCTAACCTCTTTAACAGATTCTTTGCTTCCATTTTTCCAAGCAGGGACCGAGCCATCCTCCCCACTGGGATCCTGAATGCACCCAGGGGAGGCGCAGTCAGGCCCAGGGTCAGTGAGGACCTAATCAGGGAACTTCTGGTGAGACTAGATGTGTTCAAATCAGCAGGTCCTGACGATCTCCTGGGAAGGTCTTCGACACTGCCTCTCACCCCATCCTCATTAAAAAATTAGGTGACTGTGGTGTCAATGCCTACACAGTCAGGTGGGTCACAGATTGGCTGGAGGGCCGCACCCAGAGAGTGCTGGTGGACGGGTCATTTTTTACCTGGAGGGATGTGGGCAGTGGGGTTCCCCAGGGCTCGGTCCTTGGGCCTGCGCTGTTCAACATCTTCATCAGCTACTTGGACGAGGGGGTAAAAAGCACCTTGTTCAAATTTGCAGATGACACTAAGATGTGGGGAGAAGCGGGCACGCTAGAAAGGAGAAATAGGCTGCAATCAGACCTGGACAGGTTACAGGAGTGGGGGGATGAGAACAGGATGGGTTTCAACACTGACAGGTGCAAGGTGCTGCACCTGGGGAGGAAGAACCAGCAGCAGACCTACAGGCTGGGGACCTCCCTTCTCATCAGCGCAGAGGCAGAAAAGGATCTTGGAGTCATTATTGACTCAAAGATGAACATGGGCCGCCAATGTGGGGATGTGGTCAGGAAG
>NW_005842163.1:123548-128763 GCF_000455745.1 Alligator sinensis | reverse complement strand
ACACCAGCATCCTCTCCTGCCCATGGCAGGGGGTCAGACTTGATGATCTGCTCAGGTCCCTTCTGACCCTACCAACTATGAAACTATTAACCCATAGAGTAGAGGAGCTATGCCTGGGTAAGATATAAACAGAGTAACAGTGCAGAGGATAGCAAGTGGCTTGAGGCAACCCAGAAGACACAAGATTGGAAGGAGAGGGGAGGGATTTCCAGAGAACAATTCTAATCCTCCCTCCTGTATTGCAGACCAAACCCCCCTGAGATGCAGGCCAGATAACAGCAAACAAGGATGCAACAGCTTAGACCCTTCTCCAACAGGGGCCTCAACAGCAATGAAGGACAGCACTTGCTAAATGCTCAAGGGGCTCAGGGAGAAGGTGCTGCCCTCTGATACATGGACTGGGCCAACTTTGGCAGATCATTGTAGTGCCATAGGACAGCACCTTGAGGGGATATTGTGACCCAAAGGGCATGGGGGTTGAGATCAGGCCTGATAATGGGAGAGACCAGTGGACATGACATCCCCCGACAAAACAGAGCAACAAGGTTGAAATAGGAGACAACAGACAGTTGTGAGCTTGCATTACATCATGGCAGATCATGCTGTGTGGGAAAGGAATAAGCTGGTGAGCACTCCTGTACTAACTGGGTTCATCTTCGGAGAACACCGAGGGTGAAACTAGGTCTACTCTGCACATGCAGCCAAATGGCTGTGGGTTTAGGCACTTGACAGCATACAGCTCTGGATTCTGTTTTTTCCTGTGACAAAATGGAATAGCCCCATACTCCTGCTCACGTACCCAACAAAGTGGAGGGCAGGGAGGAGGAGACCCTCCCCCTGTGTTTTAGCCCAATAGCCGAGTGCTTAAAGGCACTTACCAAGGGAGTGAGAGAGACCAATTCTGGGCCACCCTCACTGAGAAGAAATTTGCATCTGCATTTCTTGCTTCCCAGCACAGAGCTCTAACCACTAGGCAACCATTTAGGATTTGCCTAGGCCCTTCTCCAGCGATCCTCTTGAAGCTGATTTCCTGCACCTTGTCACTGTGGCTCCTGCCAGATCCTCCACTTTGGTACAGCTCCAAACCTGCAGGGGTGAGGGCTGTCACAGTATGAAACCCCTTTCCCCCCAGTCCTTTTCCCCTACCACCAAACTTGGCATCAGGGAAGGGGTTGCAGGGTGGGGAGCATGATTCACCCCTGAAGTCCCAGAGCCACGATGAAGCAGCAGCTCCATCAGAAGCTGCACAGACAAACTCAGACAGCTCCCGGCACATGCAGAGCATGGCTAAAACAGGATACAACTACACCCCTTGGATCCACCCTTGGGGGATTCTAGTCTGGTCCCTTTTCCCAATGAAGCTGACACTTCCTTACTGTTCTCCATCCATTTTATACAAGCTGAAGGGTGCTTGACAACATCCCTCACATCCCCCCTCCTTGATCCCCTCCACTCATGCAGGCCAGTATCCGTACCCCCAAGTCACAAAATGTTCTCCTAACCCCAAATCTGTCTCTCTCTCTCAGCTACCCAGAAGGTGAGCTTCAAGTTGGGGCTAGAGAGAGGTCTGAACAGTGCCCATCCTGTGGCCTGGTGGTTAAAGCACTTTGCTGGAGAGCAAGAAATCGGGCTCATCAAGTGAAATAGGAGTTAGCCCCAAATATCCTGAAATGACCGAATCTATGTGAGAGAGGAGGATTCAGTAAACAGGCTATTCCACAGAGGGCTCAGATCATTTTCTGATCCATATTTCAAAGCACTTGGATGTCTCCATTACCTTTGGGTGACCTCAAGGCAGAGGAGGAGAGGTCAATCCAGAGGGACCCTACGCAACGTAATGACGACACAGCAAATGTTACAGACCAAGAACTTGAGCCAATTAAAGAATTGGATAGGATTCGCTGGCAATGCCTGGCCTCAGCTTCATGCACCTGTGCATTCATGTCACCAGGTCCAGCTTTTATTTGCAGTCCATTACTAAATATATTTGTGTTTTTGGATTTCTTATTGTAGATGAAGGTCCAACGTTTGAGCATCAGGCATGGTAGGGTCCCATTAATCTTTGCAATTGAAATAAAAAAGAAAATCCCACCAGCAAATGGAAGCATTTTCACTGACTATGGGCTTTGTAAATGTTTTTGTTTAGCAGATGCTACCTTTTGAGTCCAAGACAAGGAGCGGATTGGGTTGCCCTTGAGAATCCATGTGGACGTTAAACCAAATGTAACGGGACAATCCCAAGCTTCAAGCTCTTGTCTGTTGTCAGAATTTGCAGGTAGTAAAGACGCCCTGACACTGTATCCTTCATGGAAAAGCCGAATGGGAGCAGAGGAATATAGAGATGTGAGAATACTTCTGGAAATGGTCCGGGCATGTTCAAGGAAAGAGAGAAGAAACATTCAAAAAAGCCAAAGAAACTCCAAAGCCCACTTGTCGCAGCAGCGGAAGAGAGGAATGGCAGCAGAAATGTGGAGCAAGAGATCTTCACCTTGAAGTCTACAGAAGAAAATAAAAGTGCAGTAGGCTGTGATGATTTATGGAAATGATTTGGGGAATTTGCAAAGGGATAGCCAGACTCTGGAATATGAAAGGGAGGATGGCAACTTGGTCAGATCAACTACCAAAACAGGCAAGTCGAGGGCTACTTGGTACAGCCACGTAGTGACGCTAACAATAGAGACCACGAAGAGATTCCTTCAGGCACATTTGATTCAGCTTGAGTCTTCACGAGGACAGGAAGCAAACTTGCCCTTCAAGAGAGAACAGAAAGGATCTCTCCAGGATTAGGTGGCCTGAATAGGATGTAAAAGAGTACAGTGGAGGTTGGCAGCATTTTAGAGTTTCTACTATTACTAAAATAGCATGGTGGTTTGAAGGCTTTGATTCAGCATGGCCATAGTTGGAAGATCTCGCTGGGATTAAATAATTAGCTAGACCCACCCTTTTTGCAATCATTGGTTAGGACGTCCACTGGGATATGTAACCAGATGTTAAACAGAGGTAACTTAACAACTTCTGTGTTAACAAGAAGATGATGCACAGTGTCCCTAGGTGCAGTATGCTCCCTCAAACAGCCCCCGACAGGATTAGGAGCAGACAGCCTGTCCCAGGTAAAACGAAAGGGAGGAATGGTATGTAGAAAGCTGTCAGACCAACAATAAAACCAAAGGCAGATCTCAGCTGCAGCCTGTTCAGCCTCCTGCCTTGCTGTTCTACTTATACCTGTCCAATAGAAAAGAAATGGGACAAAGCAGGAAAGGGTTAAGACCCTAGTGCCTGTGGGGAGGAGGAAGTCCACATTGTGGTAAGGGGTGAAGTCCTTGACCCTCAGCACAGGATGGAAACGTGACAGCAGATCTGAACCTATTGCACAGACCGGAGAGGCAGGCAATTTTGCCCGTGCTGGTTTCTTTCTGTTTAAATACCATGCAGTCGGCTTGGAGCGCTCCTTCTGAACAAGGGGCCGAGGAGTATTTCTGTATTTCTCAGCTATTTGTTGCGATTACCTCTGCATGTAAAGTATGCATGTGTTTGTTTTTATCTTTGTCTTTTGTGGTTACTTTGTAAACATCTGGGCTGGATTTCTGGGCCCGTTGTAAGGAACTTGGTGTGCGTTGCCAGTCTCGCTCGTGAAGTCATGCTTGTGTGAATACCAGAGGAAAAACTAGGCCCCTTTACTGGGAAGCAGCCAGACAGTCATGATGGGAGGGGGCAGGGGGAGGTTAGGCCCACCTCTCTTGGAAGTCCATCCTCTCTCATGTGTGTCATTATCTCTTGGTACTTCTCTCTTTTGAGTCCCATCAGGGGATCACTTTGTCCCATCAGGCTAATGCACTAGCAATTTTTCTCTAAGAGCTTTCTATTTGAAATCATGTTTGAATGTTAATAGCCTGTGGCACGTACTTCTCCTTGAAGTCCTGTGATTCCTTTAATGTTTCAGAGGTATCATGTCTCCCTAGACACAGAGCATCAAGACATTTTCAGTTCAAGTCAGTGGTACCCAAGTGGTGGCTGCAGACCACTGGTGGTTGGTCCCCAGCTGGTTACACGGGGCTCTATGTGCCTTTAGTACTGTTTTCATTGCAAATTTGATTACAAGAGTACATGTGTCTGCAAAAAAATGTGCAGGCTGATAGTGGATCATTTGTCCAAAAAGTCTAGAAACTGATGCAACTGGCTCTGTTGGGATTGGTAGGAAGGAAAGATTCAAGTTTCCAAGAACAAGAACCATGTTTCTTCTTCTAGAATAGCTTGAACCAAACTGACTCCTAGAAGTGTAAAACTGAAGCTCACAGAAAAGAAAACCTGAAGTTGTCCAACAACCTACATCACAACAGAAGTTACAGGAGCTTTTAAAAAGAAAAAAGCAGCTGAGCAATTAACACCCACAGGCTACTTTGAAAATCTCCAAGGTCACATTTTTAATCAAATTGAAACCCACTACCCTGGAGG
Source organism: Alligator sinensis (assembly GCF_000455745.1). Classification (NCBI taxonomy): domain Eukaryota; kingdom Metazoa; phylum Chordata; order Crocodylia; family Alligatoridae; genus Alligator; species Alligator sinensis. The sequence goes on along the minus strand of NW_005842163.1, from coordinate 124,311 downwards.
TAAAGTGTTTCATATATTTAAAAGCCAGAGGAACCACTCTATCCATCTGGTTTGACTTCCTCTATAATACAAGCTGGGAAATTTCAGCTAGAGGTTTCTGCCTCAACTCTAAGACTTCTGTGTGACCTCGTCAGTAGTTCCAAAATGTGGTCTGTGGTCCAACAGAGGTCTGCAAGGCCATGCAAAGTGGTCCAACACTAGATTTATTATTATTGTGCTTTCAGTTAAAAGATTGAGGAAGTTCCTGGGATGCCACAAACAATTAAAGATTTACAACAGCCCATTTGGCCCCAAAAGTTTGAGAATTACTGAGCTAGAACATATCTTCACCTCCGTTTTCTTGTGCAGGGACCAGGATTCCTCCACCGTGTTTCAAGACAGACTCGAGGGGAACGCCTCCAGACCTAAGGTTGAGAAGGACCGGGTTAGAGTGCTTCTGGAGGGGCTGGACGTGTTCAAGTCAGCAGATCCAGATGCTCTCCACCCCAGGGTGTTGAGGGAGCTAGGAGGGGTTATTGCTGGGCCCTTGGCACAGCTTTACGAGCGCTCATGGTGCTCGGGCCAGGTGCCAGATGATTGGAAGATAGCCAATGTGGTCCCCATCTTTAAAAAAGGGAGGAGGGAGGACCCAGGCAACTATAGGCCCGTCAGTCTTACCTCAATCCTGGGGAAACTCTTTGAGAAGATCATCAAGGAGCACATCTGTGATGGGCCGGCATCGGGGATGATGCTCAGGGGCAACCAGCACGGTTTCATTAGGGGC
>NW_005842163.1:64242-123282 GCF_000455745.1 Alligator sinensis | reverse complement strand
AGTAGGGAGGGAAAGACTGCAGAAAGACCTGGATAGATTGCAGGGGCGGGCTAACAAAAACAGGATGTGTTTCAATACTAACAACTGCAGAGTGCTGCACTTGGGCAGTAGTAACCAGCAGCACACTTATAAGATGGGAAACTCCCTTCTTGAGAGCATGGAGGCAGAAAGGGATCTTGGAGTCATCACTGACTCCAAGATGAACATGGGCTGACAGCGCGAGGTCACGGTCGGCAGGGCTAACCGGACCCTATTGTGCATCCACAGGTGCATCTCAAGTAGGGCTAAGGAGGTGATCCTCCCCCCCCCCACCATGCAACGCTGGTCAGGCCACAGCTGGAGTACTGTGTCCAGTTCTGGGCACCCCACTTCAAGAGGGATGTGGACAACATTGAGAGGGTCGAGAGGAGGGCCACCCGCATGATCCGGGGACAGCAGAGCAGACCCTACAATGAGAGGCTAAGAGACCTGAACCTATTCAGCCTTCACAAGAGAAGGCTGAGGGGGGACCTGGTGACCATCTATAAACTCACTAGGGGGGACCAGAAGGGTTTGGGGGAGACCTTGTTTCCCCTAGCGCCCCCCAGGATAACAAGGAATAACAGCCACAAGTTGTTGGAGAGTAGGTTTAGATTAGACATCCGTAAGAACTGCTTTACAGTTAAGGCGGCTAGGATCTGGAACCAACTTCCAAGGGAAGTGGTGCTGGCTCGTACCCTGGGGGTCTTTAAGAAGAGGCTCGATGCCTACCTGGCTGGGGGCATTTGAGCCCAGTTTTCCTCCTGCCCAGGCAGGGGGTCAGACTTGAAGATCTACAAGGTCCCTTCCGACCCGACTTCTATGATTCTATGATCTTCCATGTGCATATTCAGTTTGATTTAAAGACCCCTTATCAATAGCAAATCTAGCCAAGTCCTGTATGTCCCAAGGCATGCAGATACTTTGCTGCATCTAAGGTATATGTCTCTCTTATGATGCCCCCTTAAGAGACTTTGATATCATATTAATAGAGCTGTTCCCCAGGACATCGCTCCACTTACTTGCCTTCCATTGGCAGTGAAAACACCGCGCACTTCTGCAGCCCAATGAGGGGACTTCTTAGTTCTACTGCCCCTTTAACTGACTCTATAGGAACATACTATGGCAGTGGTCAGCAACAATATCTGGTGAGCAACTAGATTTGCCCAGCTCAGGTCTGTGGTAGGCCAGTTTAGGGCCCAGCCACTTCTGCCATCACCAGAGACATTGCTTCTACCTGCCTCTTGGCCACAATGCAGATGAGACCCATGCCAGTGATCTATGGGCTGGATCCAATAGCTCCAAGGGCTGTAGGTTGCCGACCCCAATACTCAAGTATCATCATACACTATCCTGCCCTTTCTGCACCAGCAGTGTTCAAAGTGAGTGTGATCTGAAAGAGGCTGGGGGAACAGGAAAGCAGCAACGTGGTCTTAAGGTGGATGGTGCCACCTGGGTCAGTGTTACGGGAGGGCGGGTGCTGCTGTGTGAGGGGCTCTGTCCGCATTAGAAGTTTGCTGAGTTTTTAAACAATGTGATGTTGTCTCATTCTCCGAATCCCCCCGATGGCATAATATTCAGAAGGGGTTTAGAAGGGACAGAAGGAGGCTCTTTCACTGGAAGCAGGAAGGATGGAGGCAGATATAGAAAGGGAACTGATTAAGAAAGTTCAGCTAGAATGGGTGAAAAAGCAGCTTGAAGGGCCAGAAGCCAAAAGACCATCACTGCGGAGCACTGCAGCTAGTACTTTAAACTTGTTTAGCTGACTATTTTGTTTTTTATTTCATTTCATTGACTTTCATGATTACAGGCCTTTTTTCCATTTACAACTACCCCCTCAAAGCTGAATCTTCATAATTTGCTCAGGCACAAATAGGAACAAGATGCACTTTCTAAATAAATGTCTTACTGAGTTTTTCCTCTACCCAACAATGGAGTTCATATAACAGATTATCAAAGCCGATTGCTGGTGTACAGCTCTCCTTTTCACTCAAGTCCTTTACCAGCAAGAGCGCCACAAGGACAGAGCAAACAGTCATGGGTACCGTTTCAACCTCCTTCTTTACCCGAGCCCCGCATAGTCCCATGCCGTATCCCTGCTGTGAACTATAACCCACGAAGCGAGGGCGTTCTGTGTAACGGTGCAGCACCTTGAAGTCGTTTCAGAGCAGAGAGAAGCAATGCCACAAAGTGCCTGTTTCGGTCCATCTGTCTCTAGCAGAAAGATGTTGGTCAGGACAGAAAAATACACCTGGGAGACGGTGAAACTCAAGTCAAAGGTTCTCCCAACCATAATGGCCATTGGGCCAGCGTAGTTAATGCAGGCCATTTCTCATAACCAGCACCACACCCAGCTGCCTTTGACTTCCCCGCCTGAATGACCTATATGGGTACCATTTACATCTGGGTCAGCTGGCGGCAGCCCTAAAAGGAGTCCTGAATAGGGCTGGACCTCCCTCATACCTCTGTAGGGCTAGCGAGATGCTTTAAGCACTCAGCGGTTGCACTCCCAAGGGAGGTTTTAATACTAAGCTGCTACAGAGCAATTGCTCTTCTGATCATAATGGTACTTAAAGTCTACATATAGATAGGTCGTGATGAGATGGGCCCCTCAAGCAGTGCTCAGGCCCCAATCTGAATTTTGCAGAAGCCTATCAGTATTCTCACTGATCTTAGGTTTCAGTTCGTATCATGATGTGGCTCTGAATCGGGATTTAAAAAAACATTATGGTCCTTGTCCCTCTCCAATGTTAGTTCCAATAAGAAAACCTCTCTCAAGATGCATCGAGGCAGTATTTTCTTTTCAAGTGCCTGAGGAATGTCTGACCCAGCTCTGGGGAAGGAGCTAATAGTTATAAAGCCAGCAAGTGACTTAGCTTAGAGCAAGCTGCAGCAGGCTCCAAAGCAGGGGTATTGAAAAGGCCCTGGAGGGCTAAGGAACCATCCTGTTTTGAGGTCTTGCCTAATTTTGCTGTGGTTGCTGACGAATAAATCTTTCCTCTGGGGCACTCTGGAAGTGGCAGTGGGTTCCTCTGGATTGGAGGTGCAGGCCCCCAGTATTGGAGGATGTAGACAGGTGATGGGCTCCTGGAAGTGAGAAGGAGCCAAGGTAGCACCTACCTCAAAGCCTAACTGTAAAAGAGGTATTGCAACACCTGCAAAGCAGTATACGAGCCTACGTGGCACCAGAAGTACAGTCTGAAACAATGGCAACAGCCTCAAAAAGGCCAGTTGCTTCAATTCTGTTCTTTCAAGCAGTAAGAATTGCGAATCATGTTGGAAAGGAAGATCGCCGTCTTCCTTCATGGACCGCACTACGTCAGAGCGGTTTGTACAATTGGACACTGGAGTCGCGTGATCACTGCTGCCAATAAGAAAGCCCAGGGGGAATCTACACGTACACACCAGTATTTCTACTCCACTACATCAATTTTCTGCTAGCATGACTCAGTTTATCTTGTATAAAATTGGTGCAAAGAGAAATCAGACCCAAGCTTTGGAGTAAAGGAGGACTGCAGGAATTAAGCTGAAAAAATCTAAATCTGCACTGTTTTTAGAGCTCTGGTGGCTGGAGACCTTGCATCCCTGTCAGTGGGTAGCCCCCATGTTATCCCATTTCTTCAAGAAGCCAAAAAGCTCATCTACACCACGGAAAGGTCAGAGAAGGAAGCAAGAGCCATCAGCGCTTCCCCATGTGATTCATTCCCACAGTGGCTCACAGCTACATGGTCTGTGTGAACAGATATGTTCCTGCCTCACAAGGGGCCTATCCCAGCTGAATGTAGGGGCCCCGAGTCTCACTTCACTTGCACTGGTTTTACATCAGTAACTCCAATGGGGAAAACTCTCCACTGGTGTGAACTGGCACAGCTCCATTGACTATCAAAATACATAAATCCTGCCTCTCACCAAGCAATGGGTTCTCTGAGGCAGCCTGCCTCTTGCCTGTCTCCAAAGTCATGGTCAGCAATCTTATGCTGATGCCCACAAGGTATTTCCCAGGTCATCCTGGCAAAACCATACAGTGTGTGTATGAATTTAAGCCATGTCGATGGTTTGTATTATTTGGGTACTGTATGGCTTTATTAAATAGTTTTAGCATTTTTGAAAGAAAGGAATGTAGCAAGGAACAAAATTATTATTATTTATTCAATGTATCTGTACCTTCATTTCCTTTCCTTTCTTTTCCATGGGCTCTTATGCAAGTGTTCAGAGGACTGTTTGCTTGACATTCAGATACTTTATTCAGTAAAGCACAAAAGAGATATAGAGATAAATAGATAGATAGAGGGAGATAGAGATATAGATAGATAGAGATAGAGGTGAATAGAGATAGATGGATAGAGGGAGAGAGATACAGAAAGATCTCTATCTCTCTCTCTCTCTATAAACAAAAAATAAGCAAAGACCACACAAGAGAAAGACAGCAAAATAAGCGGAGAGAACAAATCATACATGTAATGTCCTCCCCTACAAGTGCCATAGACTGTCACCAGATGGGAATAACAAAACTCTCATTGTAACTTCATGAGGATAGGGATTTTCTCACTGTTTTGAAAAACCATTGATGGTAAACGCTGCGGCTGGCAGATGCCCCATCATTGACCCTTGTGGAAATCCAGTCCCAACTACCAGAAGGTTAGAAAAACATCCTTTCACAAGCACTGACTGAGATTGATTTGATAAACACCTATTAATCCCTTTGGCAGCCTGTTCAGTCAGTGCTAGTTACTCTCATTGGGAAAAGTGAGATTAAAACATAGAACCACGGGATGGTCGATAACATGCACCATTTGTTAGCAAAGGCCGGAGGCGCAAAGCTTGAAAATATTTGGAGACCAGGAAGTTCAGTTTGGGTAAGGCACAAAATTCAGATCAGGATTGGAGGCCAAACTTCCACAGACCCGCGGACTCTGCATATGCAGTGTTTTAACCGCAGCAACTTGTCATTTGGGGTTTTACCCAAATGACATTTGTGAATAGCCTCAAGCCACAGTTACATTCACAATCAAACAATCCAGAGTGATTGTTTTATTAGATGGATGTTATGGGCAGAAAAGGGGTCAGGAAGATAGGATTTGACCCAGCTCTCAGGAGAAAACAAGCTACATTCTCAGCCTGACCCCAAATCAACCCGCCCCAGACAACACTCCCGCCAAGCGCCACCTGCAGATTCTCCACCAACAGAGGTAGTGATCAAAGATGGGCTCAGAGTCCAAAGGACCGGACCCAAAACTTAAGCAGGTTGTGAATCGGAGCATATTACAGGCAGAATTGAAGCTCAAACCCCAAATCTTTGAGATGGTCTATGCTACAGGTTCAAATCTAGGATGCCATCTCTGAAGAGTATTTAAGAGACATACAGAACCGGGATTTGTAAGAAACCAACCACTGGAGTAGTAAGTTGAGGAAATTTGATCTGCAAGTGTATCAGTGAGAAAAAAAATACAGAATTCCAAAAATGTTGCTTTCTTAAATTTTCTCTTCCATCTAAAACCAGAATACTAGTAATTTTGTATAACAAGTGGTTATGGGCTATTAAAAACTACCTTAACTGAACTTCTTGTATGTGAATCTTGTTCCCACAGTGGATGCTGGTATGTTTAGGCCTAATAATCAGTTGGTTTCTAAAGATTTGGATATGGCAAGAGGCCTGACTCACTGACATGCCAATATTGATCTTATTATGTTGCTCCATTGCAGTGTGTTTGCACAGAAATCAGACAGTTAAGAGCAAGCCCAATGCTTAGGCACTGCCAACAAGACCCAACACAAAGAATATCTAGCAAAGCACCATTCAAGCGTGTGTAGGCCCTAACAAGTTGCAGCAAGGGAAGTTTAGGTTAGATGTTAGGAAAAACTCTCACTAGGAGGGTGGTGAAGCACTGGAACAGGCTACTCAGAGTGGTGGTGGACTCTCCATCCTTGGAGGTTTTTAAGACCTGGCTAGACAAAGCCTTGGCTGGGATGATATAACTGGGGATATAGCTTTGAGCAGGGGGTTGGACTAGATGACCTTCCAAGGTCCTTTCCAAATCTCATTTTCTATGATTCTATAATTCTGTTCTGGTAAGAGACAACTGATCCAGCCACATCATCTTGTTTTAAACTGTTGCCATTCCCATGAAATCAGTGGAAGTATTTCCAAATTATGCAAATATAAGAGGTGTATCAGGCCCATCACCTCAGATAGAGGAGACATTACCCATGGGTCCTTTCCTTTAGCAAAAGGTGCAGGTGCAGACTCCATAGATGGCAATATTACAGCTATCTGAAGTCCATGGAGCTATGCCAGTTTGCACCAGTGAAAAAAAAATCAACACGTAGCATCCCTTGTGGCAGAGACTATTTTATGAGCAGAAAACATTGATTAAATTGACAACAAGATGCCAATGGCTGAAATAAAGAGTATTATATGTCCTGCCTCTCGTACAGCTTTGAACAGATTTTGTTGTTCCAGAAGCCCTTAAATCATACAATATACGTGGACTTCCAAAGAACATACAGCCAGGCATTCGGTCAAGATCGCTCTAACCTTGATATAGAGCAGACAAAGCATCCACAGGGTTTTCATTCCAGAACTAATTTTTCACTCAGCGCTTACGAGGCAGAAATTCACTGATAAGAACACTTCAACAAAGAACAAAGCACTGCAATGTCCTGGCATAACCCGCATATTAGCACCACTGTCTGATCCATCGTGTACAAGTTCCAGGGACCTGGGCATGAGCCATGCTCCACCGTTCTTCCAAGCCTCTTCTACAGTTAAATAGACAATACTAGCGTGTTCGTTCATAAAGCTGTGAAAGTCCAAAGCAGCCTAGTTCTTGTTGATACCTGCCTTAGATCTTGGCAAGCCCAGAGCAGTCAAAACTGGAAAACTGTCCTCAGCCACTTTCACTAAAGAAAGTTAAATGGCTGCAGTGTTGCAGGTTGAATCTCCAGCCGCTGCAAATGTTTGGCCCATCTGGGAAGCAGGTGCTCACAAAAAGTGTAGACAGGGTGTGTTGCCTTTTTTGGTTTTTGTTGTTTTGGGGGTTTTTTTTTGGGGGGGGGGGGTTACAACAAAGCACAAGTAACATGAGAAGAACCCCTCTGCACCAATTAATCCCCAAAGCATATTGCAACTGAGTGACATGCAGTATCCCTTCCTGGAACAGGCACTGCCTGATCAAACACAGGTTTCGCATAGACCAACCTGCACAGAAACCAAGATCTGCTGCTGCTGTAAAGATGGTGAGTTGGGCTTAAAGAAAACCACATGCTATGTCAGCCTCCATCCACACGCTGTTCCTGTGAAGTGCTTTTAAGAAAGTTTGTGCAGCTGCAGAGATGTGCTTTCCATGATTAGTAGAGATGTTGAAGCAAGTTAGAGTTGCATTACATATGTCAGAATGAAAATCGCAGGCCCGGCAGTGGCAGTGGGAGATTTGCCGGTAATTCCAGCAGTTGCCTTAGATATCGCCCTTTTGTGATACCTACCACCCTGCACCACTCACATCCTATGTGCTCCAAAGAGTCTGGCTAACTCTGGGGCAGGCACTGGAAGAGACAGAAGTACTGAAAAAGCACCAGCTCCAGTATTATCCAGGAAGCACAGCTAGTAGTCCTGTTTCTTCCTTTTCTCGTGATCAACTTCAGCCTGATTTTCATTTGCACTAACAAACATTTCAATGCAGTGCCAGGACATTGCAGAATGTTTCCAACATTTCTGGCAGTATAAAGGACCATTAAGGTGACCCTTAAATTACTTTTGTGCCAGTTTTAAGGCTTCTTTATATTGCCAGAGTGGTGCAAGGGTGCCGTAGAGTGAACAGGCTGTATTATTTTGTGGTTTCCCATACTGCAGCCTGCTGTCTGTTGAAAAGGCAATGTAACCAGACACGGCCTGGTTGTCACCTCTTCATTCTTCAGTGGCTTCTTTTTTTCCCCACTATGATACTCTCCAGAAGACACAGCGACTATTAGACAGACCCCTCTTGGGTTAGGCAGTCAACAAGCACTGGCACACGACAATCCCTGCCCATTTTATGGACCTGATCCAAAACCCACTGAAGTCAGTGTGCAGACTCGAATTGACTGCAACAGTCTGACCCCTGAAGACTTTACATAACAGGGCATTTAACCAACCTATTTTGAAAACAGTTGTCTCCCTGCTTTCATTGCTGCTCTTCCACAACAGGCCAGTGGTAGATTCACCAAAGCAATCCTGATTCACATGTGTGATATGTTCCCATATTTTGGTTTGGGGGTTATTTATGGCTTGGTATAATTTGCTTTTTGCACATGTCCTCTGAGACAGACTTCACCACCAGGATACATTCAAAATCAGAAGCAAATCTTCACACAATCCCTCTTGCTTTCTGCTCTCTTCCATCAGCTCCAATGCCACACAGCAAAGCAGACGGGTCCAGCATGTCTTGAGGTACTCTAACAATGACCACGACACCTTGCCATGTTCCTCTCTAAAAGCAGGGTAACATTTCACCTTCACCTCCTCTAAAAATACAAAGCATGTTAAGTTACTCAGAACAAGCAAACAAAGGACACACACGCAGGGACAGCATTTACCAGGGATGTACAGACGAGAGGAAGAAAGCACCCTTGCGAAACCCGGTTTTATTTTGTGGCCTAATTCTGGAAGGTGCTCAAACACTATTGTGACTAGAATAGACTAGGCACAAAGGTAGATCTTACCACCTTACCATCTCTCCTCGCACTTCCTCCAGCCTTGGATTTCACCTTCTCTACTGCGCCTTGCAAAAATTGCAGCGCACAATCTTCTCATTCGGAGGTTCTCCAGCTGTGGTACATGGACCACCACTGGTCCGCGAGCTCCATTCAGGTGGTCCGCAGAAAGGTTACAGAACAAGGGAGAATATCTGCACTTGTAAGGTAAGACTACTGATATTAAAATACAAGCTGTGTGCTTTGATTTGTAGAACCAAAAAAAAAATTTATTAAGTGGTCTGCTGAGACCCTCAACAATTTTCTAGTGGTCCGCCAAAAAAAAGGTTGAGAACCACTGCTCTAATTCAAGGACTTTGTGTCCCTTCAGATCCTGTTTTATTTAAAGCCACTCTGGTCTTTTATTAAAATACTATGTGTAGTAAAAGGCAGAATGGGAAACTGTGAAGTTCATCTAGCTCAACTTGTAGCGTTATTCATTTGGAAACCACCTCGTTTCCATGCAGGGAAACAGGCTCTTTTTTTTTTCAGGAGGTTTGGAAGGAGTCAACCAGTGCTGCATACATTGTTGGGAAACCCCTTCTCTTGCATCTCTTACAGGTTTCCTTCACTTTATGTGGGCTCTGTATGTGCGAATTCACTCTTATGTGATGACCCTCTTTATACCAAAAATGCGTTCTATGCAAGGTCGATTCACTCTTATGCGATCGGTGTGGTGGAAGCCCACAGTCTGCTGCTTTGTGTGGTGCATGTTGGGGGTGACATGCACCAAAATATAGTCTCCTGTGTGGATCTGTGTTCCTTACTTGTTGTCTGGGATATGTGTTTGTATAGTTGCCATCCCCATTATGGTAACATTCACCACCACCCTGTGCTTGTGTGCACTGTCTGCTGTTGGCAAGTACCAAAACTGTCTTGTAAAAGTGGTAGAAATGGACCTGGGGGTCAGTCCAGTCGAGGTCTTGGAATGTATCCCTATTCGTTACATTGCAAAGTGGGTTCCCTTTATGCAAATTCGAGTTATGCACCATTTTCCAGGAACGCATGTACAGCATAAAGCAAAGGAAACCTGTACTGAAACCTGAATAAAAGTTTTAGGAACATAAATGTAATATGAAATAGTAAGAGCTGGCGTGACAGCTAGAGATCTGCCAAAACACAAGGCCAGAATCTAGATGCTTTACAAAAATGTTGAAGAGTGAAGAAATCAACCAGCGGTTCATCTTTGCCAGAATCAGAAGGAAGCACTAGTCATACTCAGGAAGGGGAGGGTACTCAATGCCTATAAATAGGACCCCGTATGAAGCTTTCAAGAAGAAACCAGTTAGCACGAGAAACTAAGGGTACCCAAGAGAAACTTTCATCAAAGCCCTTATCAGACAGAGCAACTCATTTCAACACCATAGAGAAGATGGACATAGCAGCCAATGACAAAATGGTGAAAGACGAGCTTTTGTCCTATGCCTCAACAGCGGTGTGGGAAGAATGAAGAACGGAATAAGCAAAGAGTAAATCTTGCGCTGGCTAGGAGGAAGGACTAATACCAATTAAATACAACTGTTAATTGTGATAATGCTTCGTTTGCCAGCCAGGTATGAACAAAAGGGGGCCAAAATACTGTGCAAAAATAGCAAATGGGAAGGAAGACCCCTCGGCAATAAGGACCCAGACAGACAATGGTTCCACAGTGAGGTTCAACTTTATGCAAGATGCTTGCTATCCAGTCGGCAGTCTCACAAAAGACACCTGTTCCACCTGGACAAGGGAGAGGAGATGGATGTCATATATCTTGATTTCAAAAAAGCCTTCAATCTGGTATCCCATGATCACCTCTTAGCAAAACTGGCCAACTGCGGCCTCGGGTCCCCCATGATCCACTGGCTGGGGAATTGGCTCCGTGGTCAGACCCAGAGGGTGGTGGTTGACGGAAGTCAATCATCGTGGTGCACCGTGACCAGTGGGGTCCCCCAAGGCTCTGTCCTTGGACCCATATTATTCAACATCTTCCATCAATGATGTGGACACTGGAGTCAGAAGCGGACTGGCCAAGTTTGCCGATGACTCCAAACTTTGGGGCAAAGCATCCACACCTGAGGACAGGAGGGCGATCCAGGCTGACCTTGAAAGGCTCAGCAAATAGGTGGACAAGAACCTGATGGTGTGTAACACCAAAAAATGCAAGGTTCTCCACCTTGGGAGGAAAAACCCGCAGCATCCTTATAGGCTCGGCAGTGGTACGCTGGTTAGCACTACAGAGGAAAGGGACTTGGGGGTCATGATTGACCACAAGATGAACATGAGCCTTCAGTGTGATGCTGCGGCTAGTAAAACAAGCAAAACGCTGGCTTGCATCCATAGATGCTTCTCAAGCAAATCCCAAGACATCGTTCTCCCGTTGTACTCGGCCTTGGTGAGGCCACAGCTGGAGTACTGTGTCCAGTTTTGGGCTCCACAATTCAAAAAGGATGTGGAGAAGCTTGAGAGAGTCCAGAGAAGAGCCACACACATGATCAGAGGTCAGGAAAACAGACCTTATGACGACAGGCTGAGAGCCATGGGACTCTTCAGCCTGGAAAAGTGCAGGCTCAGGGGTCATCTAGTTTTATAGTTACATAGTTTCATAGTTACAGGGTCGGAAGGGACCTAATAGATCTTCTAGCCCGACCCCCCGCCAGGAAACAAAAAAAAACAAAAAAAAAAAAACAACACCCTAAAAACAAAAACGGGACTCAAATGAGTCCAGCCAGGTAAGTATCCAGCCTCTTCTTAAAGATCCCCAGGGTATGGGCCAGCACCACCTCCCTTGGAAGTTGGTTCCAGCTCCTAGCCGCCCTAACTGTGAAGTAGTTTTTTCGGGTGTCCAATCTGTACCTCCTCTCCATCTGGTAGCCACCTATCAGTTTATCAGGGGTGCTCATCAGGATCTGGGGAACGATTGTTCACCAGAGCGCCCCAAGGGAGGACGAGGTCGAATGGTCACAAACTACTGCAAGACCATTTCAGGCTGGACATAAGGAAGAATTTTTTTTACTGTCCAAGCCCCCAAGGTCTGGAACAGCCTGCCATCGGAGGTGGTTCAAGCACCTACATTGAACGCCTTCAAGAGAAATTTGGATGCTTATCTTGCTGGGATCCTATGACCCCAGCTGACTTCCTGCCCTTTGGGCCGGGGGCTGGACTCAATGATCTTCCAAGGTCCCTTCCAGCCCTAATGTCTATGAAATCTATGAAAAGTGAGTATAGGATATGCATAGACAGGAAAATGCCTGTGAAGCTGAATCAGCGTAGAAATCCCCAGTCCAGTACTATATGGAAGTTCACCTGACGGAGTGTACTCTCACCTTTTCCACATAGCCTGTTTGCTAGAAAACACCTTGCTGATTGCCCTAGGCATAGGATTTTCTCTGTGGGAGAGACCTTGAGCTGAAGATGAGCCCCACAGCAGCTATGATACAGGATTCGAGTGAAACAGCTCAGAAGATCCATGGGAAGAGTTTGCAATTGGTAGTGTTAAGCAAAAGAGATGAAAAGGAACTTGTCTTCCTCTTTCAGTCCATTCACACCTACTTCTGTGTGTAGGTGGTAGCGGAGAGAGAGAGAAAGAGAAAGAAGCCATGCAAGTGATGGTGCACGTGCACGCATACACTCACGCACCCCGCTTGCTATTAAAAGACGTTGTGTCTTCATCTGTTGCCAAAACACAACCATTTAAAATCCAATCTTGCTGATTTTTCTAAAAATTAACCTTTATTTGCTTTTCTGGTTTTTAAGCACTTGCAGTCCACATTTTTCCAGCTTTACTCTATAACCAGGATGTCTAGACTTTTTTTTTATTATTAAAAAAAAGAAGGTGTTTTTCATATAGCCGCTTAATTCTAGGAGTTGGGACTTAAAACCAGACATTTACCCCCAAATCATGACAGGTACATAAATTATGGAGACTGGCAAGCTTGCTGTGTAGATTTTTAAAAATCTAAAATAATTAAATTAATCTTTGAGATGTTTAAGATAATTTGAAGATGAAAGATGCTGTTGGCGCCTGGAGCATAATATTGGGAAATTCACACTATCCAGAATTTTGAGTTTGTCTTTTCTGAAACTGTTTCATGTATGGGAAATATTTCATAGTTCTGGGTTCCTTCTCATTTTTAAACCACAGAAATACTGAATGCTTTTCTTTGGGTAGGTGCTTCAAGCTGGCTTTATAGTGATGAAGTTGCTGAAGCAATGTGAGCTAGCAGGATGAATAAGCCTATATCTATCCAGTTGAACTTTGTCTTATGCAGGTGCTTGGGGGAAATACATTTCTCCTCTGCTGAATCAGGTCATGATGTATACAATGTGCTCTGAATGAAGACAGGTCCAAAAAAAATGTCTTGTTGGTGTTGTGTTTTTAATCTGCTTTCTTTAAGATGTCTACAAAAGCTACAACTTGTCCTAACTAAAAGGATCAAGCATGCAACATAGGAGCAATCTAAATGTTTTAATGAAGCATTTTTAAATCAGTGATGAGAGAAACGCATGGATTTGGGAGTGGAATGGTCAGCTTACATTTTTTCCTTTAATAAAGGGATGAAGAAAACTGAATTAGACTGCTGAGCCGTCCCAAAACAAAGCATTGAAGTCAGCCGTGTTGCCCACAGTTATATTGCTTCCGCCAGCACTGAGGTTAAAGAGAAGTGATTTGTAAGAAATTACTCAAGATGGACAACTACCTAAAAAAACCCCACAGTTTGGGATATGGACTCTGACCTTAACAGGGACAATGCTAACCTGCAGACACTAAAGCAAGATCTGAGCAGGAATAGACTTAACGGAGAGGATTCAAAAAGTTAACGGTCACCAATTCAAGTAGACAGGAGGGGAAACATTTGGAAATCTGAATATATAAATCTATATATATTCAGAGATAGACAGGTAGGTAGATAGGGAGAGAGGCAGGTAGGGAGGTAGGTAGATAAAGCTGACTTTGCTTATGTCTTAATTTCACTAGACCATGCATATCGTCTAGTACTATCATACCCAGGGAGTGAGAGCTGGGTACTGTGGTGACAGACTATTTAAAGCACTTTCCTACAGATTCAAAGGCCTAAGTTGGGAGTCTCAGTCTGGCCTTCTGCCAAAGCTACCCCTTTGCAAGTAAAGACCTGGACATCAGTCTGAGAAACCAAAGACAACGAGATATAAGGACAGTCACGTCACCCCCAGGAGTGTCATTGGATACACGCTGCCACATCTTAGCCGTGCTAGCCCAATGATCTGTTGAAGCTCAAGATGGACTTTACGGCAGGAAGAAGTGGATGGCCAGAAGAATGGTGTTGAACATAGCAAGGAAGCCTTGGGAAGACATGCTGTTTCCTGTGCAAGTACCTCAGTATTATTCTTTACTGGCAATAATGGTCTTATTTCTAAAATGTAAGTGTAGCACCTTAGCACAACTACATTAGGAAGGACCATAGCTAGGATCATAGGAAAACAGGGCTGGAAGGGACCTCATAAGGTCATCTAGTCTAGCCCCTTGCTCAGCGCAGGAGCATCTCTGGCTAAGCCAACCCGGCCAAGTGTCTGTCTACCCTGCTCTTGGAAACGTCCATGGACGGTGATTCTGCAATTTCCCTAGCTAGCCTGTTCCAATACATGACCACCCTCATAGCCAGAACGTTCCTCCTAAATCACCAACCTAAATTTCCCCTGCTGAAACTTGAGGCCATTACTCCTAGTCCTGGCCCCTTCAGCTGTGGAGAAAATCCCATCTCTATCCTCTCTGTAACTGCCCTTCAGTTATTTGAAAACTGTTATCAAATTCCCCCTCCAGGCTTCTCTTCTCCAGACTAAATAACTCTAGTTCTCTCAGCCGTTCCTCCGTAGGGGCCTGGGAAGGAACACTTATCGTTTTTGTTGCTCCATGCTGGACTCTTGCCAAGCCGTCTACATCCTTCTTGAAGTGTGGGTCCCAAAACTAGTAACAGACAGACTCCAAAATGCCCATTTATTCCACTGACCCTCAAATGACAGGATGCTAATCTCAACTTGACCCAAACTTGGCTCTGGCAGAAAGGGATGGAGAAGATTTAGCATGATTTTTGGGAATACCTGCTTCCAAAACAAAAGCAGGACCTCCCACCCCACTAAACCTACAGGTGGGACAATTATTGCCACAATTTTTTTTTGACTGCACCTCAGTGAATCAAGTCAATACAAATATGACAATGTATACCAGCTCTCCATGTGCAGCTGAGAAATCACAACCAACCCATCACCAGCTACCACTTCTAAATGTGATCCCCATGTAATTGATACAGCGATGCCTGCTTGAATCCACAAAGCTGCAACGATAGCTCTAAGACAGGGGTGGGCACTTATTTTGGGCAGAGAGCCACTTACTGAGTTTTGACAAGCCATCAAGTGCGACATGACAGGCAGCCAGGGGCAGATAAATATTAATTTTCTAAATATTTTAGGGGCTAGATAGAATGGCCCAGTGAGCTGCATCCAGCCCACAGGCTACATTTTGCCCACCCCTGCTCTAAGAGGTCTGGACTAACTCTACCATTAAGTATCCTGGATATTCAATCTAATGACCACTTATTACATACAAAACATCAGGTAGAAGGTGAAGCAAGGTGGCACTTCAGGGCGTTTATACATGTGCTCTGGGAGTGGTGGGCCGGGGTGGACTTTAATTAGGGAGGCTCTCAGAATCACTCTAATTAAAGCACCCAGAGCGTCACCTGTATCAGCATCCTTGCACTGAAAAATGGTAGCGGGGCACTTAAAGCACCCCTGCTGCCATTTTTCAGCACAGGGCCGCTGGTACACGTGATGCTGGAGTCTGCTCCAACATGTTGTAATTACAGTGCATCAGAGGAGGGTCACTGCCCATGTATAGGTGCCCTTAGAGACTAACTAGTTCAGAACGGCATGAGCTTTCGAAGGCAACAACCTGCTTTGCAATGTTAACTATTTCACTACTGAGCAAAGCATGCAAGAAGGACACTCCTACTGTGAAGAACTTCACAGTCTACGGAGCATGGCATCCCATTGTCATGTCACACTCGGAGGGATCTTGCAAGGTGAGTACTGTTATCTTTTCTTTCCCCGGTTGATACTTGGTTGGTAGGAAAACACTTTAGGAGGAGCAAAATTAATAGGACAATAGGAGAAGCAATATAGGAGAATAGGTTCTGAGAGAAGCAGCAAAAACAGCGTTGGCCTGATGATCAGAAAAGTCTGGATGTTGTGATCGCTGCAATCATTTTGTCACACTTTAAAGCAGGTGGACAAGTAGTTTAATGACCACAAAGATGCAGTGAATGATGTGTTTTGTTCCCGTGTGAAAGAAGTTGCTTAATCCTTGGCTTCAGCTGTGTTTTTGGACGGGAGGGCTGGTGAAAAACTGACACAGTGATTACAAACTGTTCTCTATTCGGAGAGGAATAATGAGCAAGTGTAAAAAACACAATCCCAAGTGCCAAGCAAAATTGCAAAGATTAATACGGTTTGTCATCATTACAAGTGCAGAAAGAACACTAGCTGCCAGCAGCTCTTTGCGAGGCTGTAAAAGCCTATATTTCCTGCACTTTTTCTGTTTTGAAAATGAGAAGTAATATGTTTTAATTACTACAGCAATCCAAAAAATGTTCTAGCCCAGATCTGTAGCCAAAAGATGCATGCAACTCCATGCACCTTTTGGACTGTCGCCATAGATCCGTTAAGGATCCTGGGCCAGATTCTGAGCTCATTCACACCAGTATGACTTCACTGGGGTTACTGTGGATTTAATGACATCAGACTCTGGCTGTCGGCATTGTGGCAGGAGAGGACGTGCCAGGGTAGGGCCCCAAAAAGGATTCTGCAAACATCGATGTCACTCAAAACGGTGTGACCTACGGTGACTCGTTGAGAGTTGCATGAGGCAATCATTTCTTCGGTCCTTCTCCAGTGGTTGCTACCAGACAGCTCCACCACCGGTCCTTGCCATTCTCCTCCTATGACAGAAGTCTCCTTGGCCACCCACTCTCAATGGACACTGTGCCATTCTCATCTCTTCTACCTCCTTATGTTACTGCTATCTATGCCTCCCCAAAATTTTGGCAGAAATGTATTCACTACCCAAGCTCCTCTGTACCCTAAAACACTAATTGTGATTGAACAAAAGGTCTGCATATATTAGAATATATTAAAATGCGTGGCTTACATGCGTTTACAAGAAGGATTGAGGAGAACAGGAACGTCTGAACGCAGGGGCCTTCCATAAAGGCTAAGCTGAAAAAAGAGGGTTTCCCCATCATAATCGTGCTGTATTCAAGAATGATGTTGGGGGGGAGGAGAGAAGTGGTTCCCCAAGGAAAACTCCACCAGCTATACAGTCCTTCTGTCATTTAAATGTGGGTGTATATATTCAAAGAGACACATTTAAATGATTAGATTTGGGCATTTTTAGGAAGTAGAACATTTCTACAGATTTTTCCTATGAACAACAGCAGTTTCCTGACAACTTGCTGTCTTCAGCATTCACACCCAACTGGTTAAGCAACATCAGTCCTTGGGCAGCACCTCTGCTCCCTGAATGAAGGCTGTACTTAATACAGCGGGAATCTGAATAGCAGAACTCAACCTACAACTCGTTACTCGTTTTGTTTCTCACACAAGCATTTGAGCTTGAAATTCACTTTCCTTTGGAATTTGCACTGGCCAAATGGTGGCACATGAGTGTTCATAGAAAAGATAAAAGTGGTCTCGAATCTGGTGCAGTCTGCATTTCATTTTCTCCATCTGGACAAACTACACATGCATATAGTTCCTATTCACTCCTTCCTAGTCGCTGCTCATATTGACAACTCCCCTGACCTGACAAATATGAAGACCCTTGAAATGTCCTGTAATTAGAAAGAAATGCAAAACTCCAGAACTTTTGGTTCGGCGATGATGTCTTTTATTAGATCAACTAAGAAATTGCAAAAAATGTATCCTTTTATGCAAGCTTTCAGACACACGCACCCTTCCTCAGGCTTAGGGAGAATTAAAGATGGTATATAGCCCCCATAGGTAGAAAATAAACTTCATTTTTGCACAGAGGAAGCTGATGGTGGAAGTCTGGGTCAATGAGAGTGGCTTTACTCATTCACATTCTATGATTACTCATTCACACAGTGTGGAGTAGGTCAGTGAAAACAGATTGCCCAAAATATGTCTGGATAGGTGTTGTAACAAGGTTATTTTTCTGTCGCATATCCCAGGCATAGACCCTGCTTTATAGCCCTCTCCTTGAGATAATGTATTTACCAGCATTGCCAACCCCAGTATTCAAAAAGTCAGGAGGCAAATTCCCTCCTCTATAAACATGAGATTTCAACATTAATTAGCTTCTTGTCTTCTGATTGTAGAGTCCTTATGGTTTGGGTTTTCCAACTTTTTCCTGAAACTATGAAAATTAGAAACTTAAATCTGGTATTTTAATGGAATTACCTCTCTCCTGGAGCTGGTGCTTTAAGGGGGAAAAGAACCACCAAAAATCATGGGGATGAGCAGCACTTAGGCTTCAAATCTTCATATTGCTCCAGCATCAAAAGGGTGCTGAATCTGACAACTTGCTGTCTTCAGCATTCACACCCAACTGGTTAAGCAACATCAGTCCTTGGGCAGCACCTCTGCTCCCTGAATGAAGGCTGTACTTAATACAGCGGGAATCTGAATAGCAGAACTCAACCTACAACTCGTTACTCGTTTTGTTTCTCACACAAGCATTTGAGCTTGAAATTCACTTTCCTTTGGAATTTGCACTGGCCAAATGGTGGCACATGAGTGTTCATAGAAAAGATAAAAGTGGTCTCGAATCTGGTGCAGTCTGCATTTCATTTTCTCCATCTGGACAAACTACACATGCATATAGTTCCTATTCACTCCTTCCTAGTCGCTGCTCATATTGACAACTCCCCTGACCTGACAAATATGAAGACCCTTGAAATGTCCTGTAATTAGAAAGAAATGCAAAACTCCAGAACTTTTGGTTCGGCGATGATGTCTTTTATTAGATCAACTAAGAAATTGCAAAAAATGTATCCTTTTATGCAAGCTTTCAGACACACGCACCCTTCCTCAGGCTTAGGGAGAATTAAAGATGGTATATAGCCCCCATAGGTAGAAAATAAACTTCATTTTTGCACAGAGGAAGCTGATGGTGGAAGTCTGGGTCAATGAGAGTGGCTTTACTCATTCACATTCTATGATTACTCATTCACACAGTGTGGAGTAGGTCAGTGAAAACAGATTGCCCAAAATATGTCTGGATAGGTGTTGTAACAAGGTTATTTTTCTGTCGCATATCCCAGGCATAGACCCTGCTTTATAGCCCTCTCCTTGAGATAATGTATTTACCAGCATTGCCAACCCCAGTATTCAAAAAGTCAGGAGGCAAATTCCCTCCTCTATAAACATGAGATTTCAACATTAATTAGCTTCTTGTCTTCTGATTGTAGAGTCCTTATGGTTTGGGTTTTCCAACTTTTTCCTGAAACTATGAAAATTAGAAACTTAAATCTGGTATTTTAATGGAATTACCTCTCTCCTGGAGCTGGTGCTTTAAGGGGGAAAAGAACCACCAAAAATCATGGGGATGAGCAGCACTTAGGCTTCAAATCTTCATATTGCTCCAGCATCAAAAGGGTGCTGAATGGACTGTGGGTGTTTATCCCCACACAGCAGCTTGTATAAGCAGGGCCTTATCTAGTGGATTTGCAGTGTGCAATGCTGTCTCGTCATTTTGTTTGCACAAAACAGCTTAGCCAACCAAAAATCCACCTTAAAAATGCAACGCCACCATGAGGTCCCCACAACAGGAGAATGCAGTACATGGTGTTTGCTTTTCACTTTCGGAAGATTTTATAACCCAAGATAAAACCTACCGCATAATCCTGGATTTCAGAGATCCAAATGGAATTATATGTACCAGATTTCATATTTCAACAATTCCCAAACCCTGCAGAGTCCATCAGCCTCACATTCATCCACATCTTTCATTCTCAAACTTTTAAAATACTAAACAAGTCTCGTGTGAGTGGTCAGGCTATTAGCTTTTAACATCCCAGTATAAACCGTGATTCAAAGGAGTACAGAATTGCACTAGATTTATCAACAATCGTTCAAATGTATCCATGGCACAAAAAGCAGAGTTCAAGGCCCTCACTGTAACTTAACTTCTGCACAAGAAGTTCTAAAAGGAGACGTGATTTATAAGGATTATAAAATTGACCATATATAGTCTAGCAGAGATGGAGCTGAGCCATGGAGACAGGGATCCAGTGGTCAAAATGCCATTAGCAGTTGGCACAGGGAAGCTGAGGCTTCTGCTCCAGCCCACCGACCCGACTGCTGGCACCATGTTGGGAAGTGGATTTCTCCTTCCCAGCACCGCTGCATTCCAGCCTAATTACTGCAGACGGAGTGGATTTTACCCAATTCAAGCCGCCAAGACAGATGTAGAGAACTGGAAAGGGTGTTGATCTGCTGTCATCTATAGCTTGCTATTCAAATGTTGCTCCAGCAGTAAAGTCTCTACATCAGTTCCTGAGCAAATATTTAAGCTCTCATTTTGCTTTCTCAGATGCTGCAAAACTAGAGGTGAAAAATATGACTTTGAGCACACATTTTTAGACACAAGTAAAGAGATTAAGAAGTTTATCTGTCAACGCCAAAGTCCAGATGTTTTAAAATGAAAGAAAAAACAGCAGATTGAAAGATGTTAATTATAACCCTCTCCCCCACCCCCATCATATATATCTACCAGCAAATTATTTTTATATATATATATTTGCGGGTAGATCTTAGAGGGTTGGTGGGAAAGCTTTTAAGCATGTATTTCAGACTAAACTTTGGTCTTCTTTGTAGACCTAGAAAAAATCTCTGCCCCCTCCCCACGGTTTTCACCATTACACTTGCTTGGAGTAGGGGATGGGCCAAAATGGTTATATACCCTCCTTTCATTTGAGTAGAGTTATTCTAGACTGCTACTGCCATAACTGATCCGACTGTATGTGTAAGTGCATTTATGCTTTAATTTTGGTCCCTGATCTTCATAAGCCCATCATGCTCTGTACCCCATCACCCTGCCTGCCATAGGACATAAGTGTATTCGGAATTAATTCCAAAGGACACAGACCTGTTTTACAAGGAATTAGCAAATAAAATGATATACGATGGATGTCTAAGGGTAAATTAAATAGAACAGTTTGAAGATAGTGGGTGCACCTACAAAAGATGCTTTACTATCAAACTAATCTAATGCACAGTAAAGCGTCACCATCTACACATGTGCGGCAATTGCTGTGCTTGTGATTAGTCTAATGCACTATTTGCTAATACCAATACATACAGGTACTAGAAAAACAATACGTTAACTAATGCACAATAGTGCACATGTAGACGTTGACATCGCGTGCAAACTACACCCACTCAGCCACACCAGCAGGGGACCAGCCTCCTGCCTGGTGCAGAGCCATGTGGCTTGCAGTTTCTGCAGCCACATGGCAGGGACAGATGGTTGGCTATCCCAAGCTGGCCTCCAGACCCCTGGCTTGACCGTTGGAACCTGTGCCAGCTGCTGCCTGCCCCTGGGCACCATGCCTCACTAGTGTGGGCACATGCTGGCTGCTGCAGCCCTGTAGACCCTGGCTCTGGCCCCTGGACTCCATAGGGGCAGTCTGCCTAGCAGTCACCATGCCCCATGCTGCTGGGCACATGCCTAACAATGCCAGCACCCAGAGCCCTGGCCTGACCTCCCCGAGGTCCCTGGCAGTAGCTGCCAGGTTGGCCTCAACAGTGGAGAAAGTGGCCCAGGGGCCAAACTGGACTAAGCAGAAGACCACAGACCTCACTGCAATCTGTGATGATGCAGAGGACCAGCAGCAGTTTGGCCAGACCACCAGGGCCAATGTGCACATCTACATGCCCATGGCAGAGTACATGTGGGAGCGCAGCCACCAGTGCTCCAGCTGCCAGTATCATGTAAAGGTCAAGACCCTGCGGGCCTAATATATGGAAAGGGATCTTGGAGTCCTAGTGGACTCCAAGATGAACATGAGTCAGCAGCGTGACAAAGCCATCAGAAAAGCCAATGGCACTTTATTGTGCATCAGCAGATGCATGACGAATAGGTCCAAGGAGGTGATACTTCCCCTCTATCGGGCACTGGTCAGACCGCAGTTGGAGTACTGCGTGCAATTCTGGGCGCTGCACTTCAAGAGGGATGCGGATAACCTGGAGAGGGTCCAGAGAAGGGCCACTCATATGGTTAAGGGCTTGCGGACCAAGCCCTACGAGGAAAGACTAGAGAACCTGGACCTTTTCAGCCTCTGCAAGAGAAGGTTGAGAGGCGACCTTGTGGCTGCCTATAAGTTCATCACAGGGGCACAGAAGGGAATTGGTGAGGTTTTATTCACCAAGGCGCCCCTGGGGGTTACAAGAAATAATGGCCACAAGCTAGCAGAGAGCAGATTTAGACTGGACATTAGGAAGAACTTCTTCACAGTTCGAGTGGCCAAGGTCTGGAACGGGCTCCCAAGGGAGGTGGTGCTCTCCCCTACCCTGGGGTTCTCAAAGAGGAGGTTAGATGAGTATCTAGCTGGGGTCATCTAGACCCAGCCCTCTTTCCTGCCTATGCAGGGGGTCGGACTGGATGATCTATTAAGGTCCCTTCCGACCCTAACATCTATGAATCTATGAATCTAATGGGTCCAAGTCAGGGACCACAACCACTGGTCCGAGGCTGCCTGCAGGTTTATGCCCTTCTTGAGGGCCCCACCACAGCTCCTCCATCATGGGCAGGAGGACTCAGTGGAGGAGGACCCCTCAGGCCTCCAGTGCCAGGTCCCAGCACAGCCTCACCTGGCAGCTCGGGTAGCCCAGGTCACCACCTGCCCCAGCAACTCCAGCAGTGGGCCAGCAGTGAGGACAGCAGGCTGGGGATGGCCCCAGAATTGGGCAGCTCCAGCTCTTCACCAAAAGGGGCCCCTGCTCAGGCATCCAGGCACCATCCCCTGGGGCACCACAGGCAGCCGTACCCCACCTCTCCGCAGCCAGGAATAGAGTTCAGCCGCTGGGAGCACTGGCCATGCCCCACACAGAGAGGAGGGCCAGGGGAGGTCGGGGGTGCTGTAGCAACTGATGCCCACACCAGCTCACCTGCCAGCCCCTGGGCTTCATGCCTGGATCCAGGGGCCCCACAGGCTGCATGCTTGGATCCAGGGGCCCCCCACCTCCCTGCTATCCCATCCCCACCCTTCCCATCTGGCTGAGCTCCTCCCCACCCACTGGGCTCTGTCCCCTGCAATGCACAGGGAGGTGGGTGGCAGGTCAGGACTTTACTGAGAGGGCTGCAGGCTCCTACCTGGACAGCCAGGGACCCCTCACATGCGGAGAAATTCAGTGGCAGCAGCAATCTCCTCCTTGGCACTCATAGAGTAGGCAGAGATTCCCCTCCAGATGGCGGCACACATTGCAGGCTTGCCTAGGGTGCCGTTGAAGCTCGGGGCCTCACCCCAAGTTCTCAGCTGCACCTGGAGCACCGTGGTGGTCAGCAGCATCAGGGTGTAGTGGGTAGGGCACCTCTTGGTGCATTTAAACAGCTCATTGTGGTATGCCTGGGGTACTCTGACCAGGGGCACACTTGGGGCAAAAGGCCACACGCAGTGGGGGTCCCCACCTTGGGGTGCCTCTTTGGAGAGTGCCGCTGTAGGGAGGGAAGAGCATCACCAGCTTTGCATCCCAGTGGGGCTGGAGCCCCTCACCCCCAGAACCTGGGCACCATGAGTCCAGCAGCACAGGAGCAAGCTACCTGGCCTGTAGGGAGGAGAAGGTGGGGGGAGTTGCGCCAGAGCCTCCATGCCAGCTGCCAGTAAGAGCCAGCCCTGGCCCAACCTGGGTAGGATATGGGAAAGAAAGGCTGCCTGCCTGCCCCCACTGTGGAAGCAGGGAGGGAAGGCTCAGCCAGAAGCTGCCTGTGGAAAGTCTGGCCCAGACAACTTACCATGGTCCTGGGGATCTGATGCATGCACAACCCCTGAACTGAGGCTGGGCAACGCTCTGCCTCTCAGTACAGTGCATGTTATCTCTGAAATGTTGCACTCTCACATAGAGCTGCTTTGTCCTTGCTCTGCAGGTCCAGCAGCTACACATGGGGAAGAACCACCAGCCGCCAGCGGAGATGTATCTGCAAGGATGCTGCCACCCTCAACCGGCACCTCCACCTGTACCCTCCACCAGCACTAGACCCAGGACTGCACTGTTCAGCTGAATTGGCTGGTCACGTGGCTCTGCCCCAAGCAGGAGGCTGGCCCCATGCAGGCAGGTGATGGGAATATGTGTCCATCGAGGGCCCCGATAGACTGGAGGAGGCCAAGGGCTCAGAGGCCCACCACTACCTCCAGACGGTCAGCAACCCAGAGTAAAGGTATTAGCCAGCATGTCCTGGAAGGCACTACAGACCTCTAGGGCAGCCTTTCCCAGAGGTCACCTTGCCTACTCTAAACAGGTGGCCAATGTAGCGCAGGCCAGCAGGCGTGGCAAGCTTCAGGAGAGTGATGGCCGTGCTGGTCTCTGTGGGGAGAGGCAGATGCATGGTAGTGGGTTGGCACTCTGGGTGTAGGCCAAGCTGTTAAACTGGCTCCTGGAATATGGCCCAGGTCATCTGGAACAAGTCCAGCCACTGGTCATTGTCCCAGGTGCACTGGACAACACAGTGCCACCAGTCCTATATGCTGGAGTGGCCCCAGAAGCAGCAGAGCAAGAGCCCCAGGAGCTCAGGGACGGTGGCCGTGGTGAGGTCCATGTGTCCAGGGGCAGCATCCTAGAGGGCTGTGCCAGCAGGCTGCAGACTGCTCCAGGCCAAGGAAGCATGTGGCCAGGGAGCAAGGCATGGGGAAGCCTTTTAAGAAGCATCCCTAGGATCCAGGCTGCTGCAGGGGGGCAGAGCAGGGCAGGAACAACCCTGAACCTGACTGCTCCCAATGGGCGCAGATTTGTACCCAACATGGGTGCACATGTAGACGCATTCCCGACTGCTTCTGAATTTACTGAGCAGTAAATTCAGCTGCATTAATTGCAGGTGTAGACCACCACTTGGACTCAATATGATCTGGACCATTTGAAAGAAGGAAGCTCTCATCTTTAAAAGGAAAAGGAAGGAAGCTCTTATCCAGTTTGTAGATTTTATTTAGAGTCCTGTCAGAGCCTTCCTAA
Organism: Alligator sinensis; assembly: GCF_000455745.1. Taxonomy (NCBI): domain Eukaryota; kingdom Metazoa; phylum Chordata; order Crocodylia; family Alligatoridae; genus Alligator; species Alligator sinensis. The sequence continues at coordinate 98,343 of NW_005842163.1, read as the reverse complement.
AGAGGACAGAAGCAAATCGCTGGACACTTTCAGTCACTCACCACTGAGAGTGCTCACTGTTTTATTCCTTCATCCTACCTTCCTATGAGATCGAAGACTATGCCCTTGCAACTTCTATACACCTCCCATGGGGGGAAACATGGAAGGAGTTGGGAATGCTCCATTGCCAGGATATTTCTAGTTGGCTCAGTGGGAATTCCTCTTGGAGACTCCTCTGCGGGGCAGACACTGTACACCTGAATGGAGTGTGGTATATGAACAACCTTTTACACAAGAAAATGTTGCTGCTGTGGCACCTCTGCTCTACCTCTGGCAGGTTAGGGTGTTATGTCTTGTGTTGTCAGAGATGACAGTAGTTTTACTGAGAGGTTAGATTATGGATTTGTATAAGGATGGTTTAGACAGGGATGATCCTGCCTCAAGGAGGGGATTGAACTAGATGATCTATGAAGGCCTCTTCCAGCCCTACTTCTCTACAACTCCTCACCCTTTGTCCAACCAAGCTCCACCAGTAAAGATAAAGAGGACAGGGTCACTTCCCTGCTCTCCTCTCATCTCCTCCTTCCATGTCTCACCACACAAGCCAGCTACAACTTGGTGCATTTTAAAAACAGTTGGACAGTCCAACTGTACTTACAGCTATTGAACCATGAGCCAGCATAATTTTAAAAATGATCAGCAGAATTCAATAGAGCACCCAGAACTGGCTCTGAAAAAAGAGTTGGGGTGGAAAACTGTGAGAGGCAAAAGTTAGAGACCTGAGGAAGGGTACAGTGATACCTGAAAGCTTGTCTATGCCCCCTCAACTATACAGTTGGTCCAATAAAAAGAATCACCCACAATAATACCTACCCCTAAAAGAGAGGGCATTCAAGGGTGGAGGGAGTCCATTTGGAAAAATTCTCCAAAAGTTTGGTTGAAAAAAAATTCAAAATTTAAAATAATATTTTTCATCATCATATTTGCCAATATTATTTTGACTTGGATCAGTTACAGTGCAGGTCAAAAATGCTGAGAATTCGATATCCTTTTTCACTGAAATTACAAATGTTGACAGGGAACAATAAGGACAATTTTGGTGAAAACACCAACCTATTTTATTCACCAAGTCCTGGGCCTGGGCACTTATTCCCCCCTCTATGATCTTAACAAAACTTGGCTAAATTTCTTGTAAGATGATCTAGTATGATTTATTGGTTACCCAGCTAACCATAAAGTACACAGAATACAGTATCTAGAAAGATCATGCCTACAGTCTTTTCAACGGGATTTCAACACTCTCATTTCTTCCCATCCATTGAGAATAGGTCAAGAGCTACACCCAAATAAAGAAGATTTTCTTTGGAACTTAACCAAATGCTTTTTACTAAGCCTGTTTGCTGAGCAAATGGTTGATGACTGCACTTGTTGCATGGATCACTGCAGTGTTCAGCATTTCAAAGAAGCTTGGGGCAAGTTCAAGTTAAGCCTGATGCACAAATTTATGGATTTATTGTCTCCCAACCAGTATTCCCACCTTTGGCTATTATAGGATGAAACCTCACAACCTGTTTACTCTCTGGAGAAAGGAAAGCACCCACCTAGCAAGAAAGGGCCAAAATTGAGAGACGTTTCCTCACCCGTATTGGCCATATAAATCTTGTCGGTTCTACAAGCTGTCACACACTGTGTGTTATTTAACACATTTTTTGGCTCAGGTGCCCCCTTTTTTAAATTCAATGCCTACCTTGTTTTTATTAAATTCCTGAAAAATTCTTCAAACAATGTTCTATTATTGTACAGCAACTATAAAAGTTTCTGGAAAATTCAAGTCTATTTAGGGGTTATATTCCCCCAACTCTTCTCTTCTTTGCCTTGTCCTTTTTTTTCCCTTGCTTTTCCATCAAACTGAATAAGATCCCTTGTTCCTGAGCTCAGATAGATACCTAGCCCTTCCATCAATAAGGCTCAGGGCTGCTTTCAGGATTGGTACAGGAGGAGTTCTGGGGAAGATAATCAGGTAAGTGGCAGTAATGAGAAAAGCCAACATCTGGACCTCAACTGGACTGCCAATAGGAAAGTCCAACTGGTGCAAATCAGAGAAAGACCTAAATTAAAGATGGGCTATGAATCTATCTGCAACTCAAGGACACCCATAAAAAGGTTCCTTGGAGAATATATCCTATGCGAGTTCAACTAAAGGTTTGGAAAGCTGCGGCATTTGTTGCACTTTGGTAGCAGGAGAAACAACTTGGATCCTGCAACAAAAAGCAAAGCTCTAAACCACAACAAAACTGTGCAAAAATACCAGGAAGAAAGTGGTCCCAATATCTCTCAAAGTAAGTCTGTGCATTTGTCACATTACAGAGTCCTATGAAAAGTAGACCAGTTGGCCCCCTAGGCTTCCCATAATGCAGCACTTCTTCCCCCAACCACTCCAATACTCAGGGCAGAATCCTACTGTCCAGGGGTGACAGGTCATGGGTGGGCTACTTATTGCCCATCATAAAGGCTTGCCAGCCATTCTCTTGATCCCCAGCCATGTGCCTGAGGCCACCATTGGTACCCTTTCAAGTATGAGATCCGCTGAAGATCCCCACCGATCATCCACAATGTCCCCCCTCAACTGTTTCCAGTGGAGCCTTCGGGCATGTTATCAACTGAAATCAAAAGAAGACAAATCAACCCTCCCCTCCACTTGGGGCAAGGAAGAGAACCAGAGGGCGCTCGAGACCACCCAGTAAAACCATGTCACCTTTAAGTGGATCACCACGAAAATAGTAGCACAACTGGGACTGGCAGTGCCACTCAGAGAGAAAGTGTACCAGGGCCCCTGCCGTAGGATGAAGACAGAATAAAGGTGCAATGCCTTTAAGGGCAACCCTATTTCACATACTAGCTGAGAAGGGTGAAGCCAACCCACCATATAAAACCAACTCCTGGAGCTGAAGGCAGTCAGGGCCTGGCTGTGAAGGGGAAAGGAGCTCCAAAGTGAACAGTGACAAGAGAACTGGGGACTGAGCCCAACAACGTTGGAAAGGCTTTGCTCCATGTGGGCCATGGACAAGACACCTGGAAGAATGGTGTGCATTGCTAAACCGCAGGTTTTGCTATAAGAAGTTTTGGGTTTTTTTGGCTTACTTGAAAAGTGAAGCATGGAGCAGCTGTCGGGGTGTTGTGGGGGGCTGCTGAGAACCCCTGAGAAAAAAGGGACATCCAGGGGACTCCGTGGGGTATTTCTGGAAAGGCCCAAAGGCTCTGCAGAGCCCAGCAAGGCTTGAGGACTCTCTGGAGGCTGATGAAGGGCACCTAAAGTATTCTCCTAGTTCCCAGAGGGGCTGCCTCCCAGCTTTACCTCCGCTAGCAACAAAGCATGGCGGACCTGGTAGGAGGGGTCATTAGTATACCAAAAAGTGAAGCAGACTGGGACTGCCAAGGGGCAAAAGCCTGCTTGAGGGAACCTCAGGCATGCTACACAAAGTACTGAACCTCTGGTACAAGAGAGCCCAAGATGCCAACTCTACCATCTCCAGCACCTGCAGTGTGATGGGTGCATACTACAAGGTGCTCTCCTGCATCCACAAAGAGGATGTCTCTGTCCAGCCCAGCTTCACTGTCGATACCAGCCACCCCTTGCAAGACACGGATGTGGACACAGATGCCCCCCTGACCAAGCAGACCCACAGGCAGCAAGCACCCACAATGACCCGGGAGAGCAAAGAGGTTCTGAGGTTCTCTAGGAATCCTTCCATCTTCCAGCTCAATCCAGAGAGATGGGTGAGATAAAACAGAGACGCGAAGGGCCCGTGCCCTTTGAGCAGCCCCCATTCTTGATGTCCCTCCATAACGCTGCGCCGGTGTCACCACCTCCCACCCACAGACTCCCAACCAAAACCTGCCCACATAGGCTCCCCTCAATATCAGCAATACCACCCTTCTTGCAGGGACCACTGTCTACTGCACAGCCCCATCCCAGTGCCCTGGATCAAGACATGGAGATCTGACTCGTATGCACCATGCCCAACTTCCCCTGGTAAGCTTAAGTGTGCCATCCTGCTCCCAGCAGCCATCAAAACAGCAAACAAAGTGCTAGGGATTATTAAGAAGGGAGCTATAAAGAAACCTGGTCCCGGTTCCCACACTTCAAAATGGATATAGAAGAACTAGAGAAGGGCAACAAGGATGATTAGTCGTATGGCAGGGCTTCCTTATGAGGAGAGACTAAAGAGGCCAGGCCTATTCTGTTTAGAAGAGAAACACTTGAGGGGGATAGGAGAAGGGTTTACAAAATACTAAAGTGGCAGAGAGAAGTAAATACAGATTTATTATTTACTAATGTCTCGCAAGAACAAGCGGTCATCAAATGAAACGAGTGGGCAGCAAGTTTAAAACGAACATAAGGTCTCTCTCACACCATGCAAAATTAAGTGTGGGACTCATTTCCACCAGTTGTTGGGGAAGCTGGCAGTTTAGCCAGATTCAGAAAGGGATTAGACAAATTCTTGGAGGAAAGGGGCATCGGTTGCTATTGAGCAGGGGAGTTAGGGGTATGGGCTCCGAATGAGACATTCCTAGAGCTTAAATGCTGGAGGAGAGGAAGAGCTGGGGGGGGAAACCCTGGTCATAGGCAGTTCCCTCTCCCTTTCAGCATCCACTCGCTGCCCCTGTGGGACACGAGACTGGGCAAGTTGCACCTATGGTCTGACCCCGTCAATGGCAGTTCTCATGTTCGCAGTGCTTAGAGGCCTCCTCCCCTGGTGGGAAGGGGACTGCAGGAAAAATGCCCCCACAAGGCTGATCTTGGTGCCACTTTCATCACTCTACTAACGAACACTTACACAGTTGATTCAACAAAAGATATTCCCAAAAAAAGCCTTGGTTCCAAGACAGACTTTTCTGCTATCTTGTCACTAGCTTAGGCCATTACACAATGGTAGCGCTAGTATGAACAGCACCTCTGTCACCTGCTTCCCATAGAGCAATGTGATCCAGTGCTCCAACTTACCCCTTGCTACTCATCCTTTCCTCACATTTTTCAACTTGGTCTGAGAGATAGCGTCATATTCTCTCCTCTTGCTTCTACAGTCATAAGACAGGAGTAACTCGTGGGATCTGCAGCATATATCTGTGACACCTCATTCTCCGGGTAGTGACAGCAATAGACTGAAAAGCCCCTCCAGAAGCACCCGCCTTTGTGTGCTCAGGTGAGACACAGTGTGAGCTCTCTCCCCCCAAGAAATTACCCTGCTTATTTCTATGTTGGTTTTCTTACTACATTATAAAATCACATAGGTGCTTTCTGGTGTACAGAAAGGGGTAATCAACTCCACTGAAACCAATGGACCTAGACTGTCATAAAACCAGCGCAAGTGAAATCTCATAGCCCCCGAGGCATACAATCTTTATGAAAACTCAGTGTGGGGCAATCAAGCTGCTTTATGAGAAGTTTTGGAGAGCATTTTCCTTGCTCTCATTACATCCTGATAAATCATTATTGGAGGCAGCTTTTTATTCTCATACGCACGCGTAAGTAGGAGACTCACTTTTTCAGTTCCAGTTGTTACAAAATATGGGATTCCTTCTTGCAATATTTAAGCAGGTCCATATGCTCAAAGTGATTTTAATTTAACAGACAGAACAGTTGTTTTTTTTTAAGTTGATATGCTTCAATTAGTCTCTCTCTCATTTGGCACCCTACAAAATGTGACAGCTTAAGAGGACTGGGACTGTTGTGCATAATGGAAACATCATGAGATTTTTCTGGACTTATGGCAAACTAAGTAATTAGATATACTACATCTCTATACCAATAACTGACCTGCGCTATTGAAAATCCACCTATTTTTTCTTTTAACAAAAGAGTTTCTAATTTCAGGTAAACTCATATATATTAGCGTATCTATCTGCTGGCAATATTCCAATCAACTTTACAGGGCAAAACCCAATTTAACCCATGGTCCAGGCCTTGGACACACAGGGTGTAGAATATACACTAACTCCAATAGAACTTGTATATAGGGAATGACTGGAAGACCAGGTACTTGATGCCTACATGAATAAAAGGGCTGAAGTTGGGATAGGAAGTATGAGGATTCCTCTCTTTCAGGATGATGGCTGGAGCTAGACTCACACCAGTGGCTTCACTCCTGCTTTCTCTTTCTAGATCCATTGAAAAGGATGGCAAATTGTCCACCCTGAAAAGGACATCCAGTAAGCTGGTGTCACCGCACATCTGGGAACCTCATGCTGCTGCTGAGCAAGACTTAGGCCTTGCACACTTTCATTCTGTGGCTCAATGAGTTTCCAGACAGGAAGTTGTCATTTGAAAGACAAAAAGCTTATTTATGTGAAGCCAACATGTTTTCTCCCATTTAAAGGAAAGTAGGCGTCTAGAAAAACAGCCGAGTTAAAATGTGGTCACAGTGATGGAAGGGACCTTTGCAAGAGCCATTGTTTCCAACGGAGTTGCCATGTTCCTGGCACATGTGAATGCCAGGGGTTATTTCGCAGCCACTTGTATTCCTTTACATGTGTTCCTCCCCCCCATTTCCCACTGTAAAATTATGAACTTTGGGATGAAAATAGCTTCAGTATGAAACAAAGCATAAAACAGCCTTTGGGAGTTTTGAAGTTGGCATTTCTGGTGAAAACCTACAGATTTTGACATGGTAAATGCGTCCAGGTTTAGTCAGAAAAACAGACTAACGGTTTCATTTGCTTAGATTTAGCACTGAGAGGAGTTAAGGTGCATCACAGTAGCATGTGCAGTGCATGGTCCATGCTGCTACTTTGTGCGCGAGTTTGGAGATGACATATTTGGACACCTACACGGCTCGTCAAATGGCAAGAAAATACAAAGCAATGTGAGCAGCTGGGGAAAACCATTGCTTCTTGTAGGTATGTAGTGTCTCAGACGCCTGAATAAAGTAGAAGTTAGCACGACTTCTGGAGACCTCTCTGTGCTGATTTTGTCAGATCAGATTTTACCGATACCATCGTCTTAGGAAGCCTTGACAGGACAATCTTTGAGCAGCCCAAGACAACAACATTGTGTTGAGCAGTCCCTTTAATAAGGTTCCATGAAATTCTTTATCATTCCCCCATAAAGAGTGGATGCAGTAACAGCACCTTCAATTATAATATACAGGGCAATTATAACATACAGCTTCCTAGGCCTCTCCATGTCACCTGACTCCACTGATGCCGTGTCTTCACCTCCCAACATCAGGAGGACATTGAAACATGAATAAGTATAAATTGGCTGAGATTTAATCCAGATCACACTGGTTGACAAAAAGTCAAGAGGATGGACATGGATGGGACGTCAATGTTGGAATTGGTTCACCTTTTTATGCAAGAACCACAACCCAGTGCTAACTCCTACCATCCGCAGACACACTGGAGTTCAAGGGTGATTTCATGACCCAAGCGCTTTCTTTACCATATGACTTTGCACTTTCTATGATCATTTTGCTTTACATCTAAGACCCCAGAAGAGTTACCTCAGGTTTGTCAAATCTAGGTATTACATAGATTTCATAGACATTAGGGATGGAAGGGACCTCAGAAGACCGAGTCCAGCCCTCTGCCCCAGGGGCAGGCAGTCAACTGGGGTCATAGGATCCCAGCAAGATAAACATCCACATTTCTCTTGAAGGTGTTCAAAGTAGGTGTATTACTACTACTTAGCTACAGCTCTTTATAAAGCAACCTTGGAGATGGTGAAAAAGCTGCGGACGGTGTAGAATCCTGCACAAATAAAGTAGGAACCACCTTTGAATAGAAAGGAGAAGGTCTATCCCCAAAAAATCTACCTGAGGGTGTTTTCGGCCTCCACTAGTCATGGATGAAGAAGTAGTGAGAACAGATTTCACTTTTTAAATGGAAACATCCTCCCGGCATGGTTGTCATAAATTAAACCACATTGTTCTTTCAAAGATGAGGAAGGAACTGCATGCATGGCTTGCTGAAACACACCAAAGCAGACAGGCTGGCAGAGAAAGGACCAATGGTGTGCACTGGCAGAAATCAGGGCAGCATGCATCCAAACAACATTATGATGTGCAAAGTGCAGTCATAGGCTTTCAGAGTTGGATGCTGAATAATTATCATACAGGGATTGTGTGTTGATTCATTAAGCAAAAGCTTCATTCCTTGACAACTGCTGCTTGATGCTTCATGAAAGAGGCTTTCAAGTGTCATAACGAATGGGCAGGCCAGATCCTGGCACAAGTCAATCTTGCCTTAAGGATTTTACTATGCACACCAGCTGACAATACGAACCTTTTTGTGTTTTGTTTTGATACTTAAAAGCATTTCCAATAGTTTGTCAAGCATTAATGAAGCTGCACAGATTTATCCTGGCTGGGAAACAAGCCGAAAAAAAGAGTGGGTCACCCGGAAAGTGAATGAAAAGGGTTTGCTCCATGAGAGGGAATTGCCCATCTTAAAAAAAAAATCACTTTCTTCTTATTTGCAAACAGAAAGATAGCTCTAGGCTTGCAAAGCATGCCAAAGCCTTGATCAAAATCATGTCCCTTTCATGGGGGCAAAACATATGTTCATATTAGCATGAAAAGCAAAAAAAAAAAAAAAAAACAGGGAGGAAAGAAATCTTTTTATGTTAGCTTAGCATGAAAATACCGTGCACGGCTGCCAGTTGTTTATCAAGTTTTCCAGATCAACAATATGTTCTTTCTTAAGGTCTTTCATTAAATAGCTTTCTGTCAATCTAACTTTTATTAAATAATGAAAACCAAATGGTGAACAGTTTCAGGATCTGGGCTTGTCGCATTACACTGTTGTTTAAAGAGCTTATTTGGTCACCACCTCACAGCAAGAACGTCTTGGAGGATCTGATTCATACTTTGCTGCTCTTGCCCTAGGACTCTTTCCATGTCATTCACTGCTGTATTTTACACAGGGACATGGAGAAGAATCAATTTGTCTGCGTCCATCATCTCCACATTCAACTGGCTCACTCACCCCGGCCCCTTCCGTTCACTATACACCTGAACAATTCAAACTCTGAGAGAGGGAAGGAGAAATGTAGCAGGATGGTGTTTTAAGCGAAGCCAAAGAGAATCAGATTCATTTAGTGTCACCAGCAGCCTTGCTGCTACCATCAGAAGTTGGGGTTTTCTTAAGGGTTTTTTCTCCCATTTCTGTCAAATTCCAGGCGAAGCTGTCTTGAGTAGCACTCAAATATTTACCTGAAACCATATCTAACGTAGTGATTCTCAACAGGGTGTTGCAACTCCCTGGGGTGCCATGAGGTCCTGTTGAGGTTGACAGGGGTTGCCACACAATATTAGCACTGTTAGGTGTGCAAAGACCTGCAGGTGAGTCACAAGATAAACCCAGAGATTTCAAATAGGGATCCAGAGTGTCAAAACATCGTGACCAGTTGTGGTCTTTCTGAGTCCTTTGCAGCAGAATAATTGCTTTATTATTATTCCATAATGAAAAAAATAAGTGAAAGGTAAGAGCTGGCATTTCCCAAGGGGCAACCTCAATATAACAAGGTTGAGAACCACTGGTCTTTTAGAAGAGGGGCAGCACCAAGGTTAGGAGAGTGGGGGATTTAAATGTTTTCATCCCCATCTCTAGAAATGGGCAAAACACCAGATAGTCGTGTAGAATTCAGGTTAGACATTAGGAAGACATTTTTTACAGTAAGGGTGGCCAGAATCTGGAACGGGCTGCCAAGAGAGGTGCTGCTATCACCTAGCTTGGAGGTCTTCAAGAGGAGGCTTGATAGACACCTGGCTGGGGTCGTCCGACCCCGGTCCTCTTTCCTGCCAGGGGCAGGGGGCCGGACACGACGATCCTTTGTGGTCCCTTCCAACTCTACAATCTATGAACTATGAATTCAGCTAGTGGGAGGTTGCTTGGCCAAAACTATTCTTGGGATCTATGGTCTTTAAGACCCCTTTTCTGTGATCTGCCAATGATTGGAAGGAGGTTTTAAGAAATAGCTCCCATCTAGACCTTTTGATTAACTGTGATTTCGGTGTCATCTGTAGACATGTCTATGAGCTATTCTATTCAGTTGCAATGTTTTGAGGCAGGATTTTTTTTTCAATCAAAGACCACATCTCAGATGGAAATTTTAAAAAGAAGAAAAACAAAACCAGGAGACACAGATCTGCAGAGAGAAGAGAAGATGGACACACAAAAGGCCAGCTTGAATATAAAGGCAAAGCTGTCGTTGATTTATTTAGTTGGTGCCTTTTCTTCATTGTTTATCAGCTTGCTCTACTTTTGCTTCCAGCACGTAAGCCCCAGAGATGCCAAATAATGCTCCAGATTCAACACAAGTGCAGCATGTACACATGTGAAAAGATACAGATTCACAGGAATATAACAAATGAGAAGGGCTTATGCAACCAAACATATCCACAGAGCTTCTTAAGAAGGCATGATAACAATATATTATGCTCATCTGGGTATCATCCAAGTTGCAAATTGCTGTAACATGAAAATATTCCACTTGAGATCACTTAATTGTATCTCTAGTGATCATATTAAAAGTAAATCAGATTGCAATGCAGTGAAACATTTCTAAATACCAAGTAAAACCCTCCCTTGGGTAGAAAAAAGTCCTTCTCAGTTTTTCCAGATTGGTAATGCAGAGGCTGCAAAGGAGAAACATTCTTCATTAATACTATGCTCTATTATAAGGAGCTTCAGTACGGGCAAATCCGTAACCTAATACAATGCATAACAGCATGGCAAGTACAGCTTGTTCCTTCTCCCAGAATAAACCACGGGAAAGAATTCCATGTGGAAGAACGCTGCTATCGCTGCCTCTGGGCCCCTCTCACCATCACAAGAGAACAAGGGCCAGCCGTTTCAGATTGACCCATGAATATATTTTATTTTTAAGTCTGTTAGCCACAAATAGCAACTCCAGTTGTGTTCTGAAAAATTAAATTCAAACATGTTGACCTACAATTACAAAAACAGAAATACATGTTGCTTTTGGGTCAGAATTCCTGAAAATTGGGTATTCACCAGCTATTCCTGATTAACAGTGTCACTGTGGACACGTGTACATGAGATGTTTACTGCGGAGCTGACTAATTAGCTCTACAACAAATGTATTGGTGTCTACATGTGCGGCCCCACTAGGCCACAGCTCTGCCATAGGATGGTACTAAGCTCTGCCATAAGATGGTACTTGTGAATACAATAACTATCCTACAGTGGAGTTGTTTAGTGTGCAGCAGTGTGCGTGCTGACCTGGCTGGCTGGGGCAGGAGGGTGCTTCAGTGCGGGGGCTGCCTGCTGGCTATGTCCACACTGAAGCACCTTCGTGCCCCAGTCAGCCCCTGGGCAGCATGTTGAGCCAGGTCAGAGCAGCCCTGGACTGACAGGCTGACCCCAGCAGAGTTTATTGCTGCACATGAAGTGCACGTGTAGATGCACCCTGTAAGGAGAGAAAACAGACACTTAAAAATTAATTCTAGTACTTCCCCCACCACCACCACTCTCCCCGCACATATCCAGAAGGGCGATAATTCCCATCTTTTTACTATCATCTTCCAAGCTGGTTTTTCCTACTTGTTTTTCTTGCATTTACTATCATGACCGGAGACAAGAGCCTTCCCCTTCCAGTTGTCCGTAAAGCCCCAGGTACCCCTATGTACATAGAAATGGTAATAAGTTTGCCTTACCTCACTTTCTTCTTACATGTCCTTAGCACAGAGATTCACAAATCAAGATTAATGGAGGTCTGCAGAGCAAAAAAAGTCTGGAGAATGAAACAGGTGAGGACTGAAAAACATGTTAGGGGGTGGAAGGATAGGTTTCTTGCCTGAATGTCTCTCTAAAACAAGGTCTGCTGAAGACTGAAATGCTCACAGACCCAGTGCCATAAAATCAAACAATGCAACATCCAAAAGGTCAGGCGGATATACTTTGACAATTACAAAAACAGAAAAAAACTTAAGTTTCCAACTTACTGTAAGAAGGAGGAGATCAACACCCTAACTGAACAAAGACCAAGCGTCGCTCAGGAGCCACAAGATAGCCCTCAGCCAACAGTCATCCAAGCAAGTCAGCAAAAAAAAAAGTCTAAAACTCAAAGCAGTATTTGACACCTTGATTCAGTGGTACAGATCCCAGCTGCCTGGTCTTCCTGCTGTCACCACACTCTTTGTGGTCCTTTATTAGCTCATCAGGAAGCACTGCCCAGTACATTTTCAAATGGCATCTTTCAGTTTATTTCTTGACGCACGTAAAAGCATTTGCTGTTGCACTTTGTGTTACAATTTGCACCTCATCAAATCACTGGAGTGACAAAGTATTTGGGGTATTTTGGGTATAGTTTGTATTGTAACATGCAGGTATCAGCTATGAGAAAGCAGGATTTGAGAGAGAAATTTTAAGTAGGTGTTTGTACCGTTGGTTTAAAAAGTAGCTCAACAGTATGCATATGAGCACTGAGAGACGTTCCAGTTCATAGATTCATACATGTTAGGGTCGGAAGGGACCTCAATAGATCATCGAGTCTGACCCCCTGCATAGGCAGGAAAGAGGGCTGGGGTTAGATGACCCCAGCTAGATGCCCATCTAACCTCCTCTTGAAGACCCCCAGGGTAGGGGAGAGCACCACCTCCCTTGGGAGCCCGTTCCAGACCTTGGCCACTCAAACTGTGAAGAAGTTCTTCCTAATGTCCAGTCTAAATCGGCTCTCTGCTAGCTTGTGGCCATTATTTCTTGTAACCCCTGGGGGCGCCTTGGTGAGAAGAGCCTCACCAATTCCCTTCTGCGCCCCCATGATGAATTTATAGGCAGCCACAAGGTCGCCTCTCAACCTTCTCTTGCGGAGGCTGAAGAGGTCCAGGTGTCCCAGTCTCTCCTCGTAGGGCTTGGCTTGCAAGCCCTCAACCATATGAGTGGCCTCTTCTGGACCCTCTCCAGGTTATCCACATCCCTCTTGAAGTGTGGCGCCCAAAACTGGACGCAGTACTCCAACGGCGGTCTGACCAGCGCCCGATAGAGGGGCAGTATCACCTCCTTCGTTCTGTTTGTCATGCATCTGCTGATGCACGATAAAGTGCTGTTAGCTTTGCTGACGACCTCGTCACAATGACGACACATGTTCATCTTGGAGTCCACTAGGACTCCAAGATCCCTTTTCACTTCCGTGCTGCCGAGCAGGTCATTTCCTAGGCAGTAGGTATGCTCAGAGTACACTTCACTCCCTCGTCCAAGTCACTGATGAAGACATTGAAGAGTATTGGTCCAAGGACCGAGCCCTGCAGGACCCCACTGCCCACGTCCTTCCAGGTCGATACCAACCCGTCCACCACAACTCTCTGGGTGCGACCCTCCAGCCAATTCACCACCCACTGGACTGTGTAGTCATCCAAGTCACAGCCTCTTAATTTGGTCACCAGTATGGGGTGGGATACCGTATCGAAGGCCTTCCTGAAGACTAAGTAAACGATGTCTGCCCCTACTCCTGTGTCCAGGCGTTTCGTAACCTGGTCATAAAAAGAGACTAGATTAGTCAGGCACGATCTACCTGCTACGAACCCGTGCTGGTTTCCCCTCAGCATAATTTTTCCTGCTGGGTTCTCATATATATGAGCCTTAATAATCTTTTCAAAGACTTTACCAAGGATGGAGGTGAGACTGACTGGCCTGTAGTTGCTTGGATCCTCCTTCCTCCCCTTCTTGAAAATGGGGACCACATTGGCCCTTTTCCAGTCCTCCGGGACCTGGCCCGTGCGCCACAAGCGTTCAAATATTCCCGCCAGTGGTTGTGCAATGACGTCAGCCAGTGCCTTCAGTCCCCTCGGATGGAGCTCATCCGGGCCCGCCAACTTAAAAACGCATCCAGTTCCTCCAAGTGACTCTGCACCATCTCAGGGTCAACGCTTGGTGGTCTGGTGCCCTGCTGTTGTCTCTCTACGATCCCATTTTGAGACTTGTCGTGCCCCTCGCTTAGGAACATTGAGGCAAAGAACTCATTGAGGAGTTCAGCCTTGTCCCCCCTGTCTGTCACCAATTGCTTTTACCCATTCAGTAGTGGTCCTATACCGCCCTGGGCCTTCCTTTTTACTCCCTATATATCTGAAAAACAGCCTCTGGCTGTCTGGCTGACATGCCAGGAACACCATGTTTCTCTCTGATGATTAAGTACAGACCATCATAAAGAACTGCTGTACATATGTTGCCCAGTGGTTGCATCTTCCAAACCAGACACTCATGCTTCCTTCACAAAAAGTTCTCCTAATCCTTGGCATCTGTGCATGGAAGAACTGGGTTTGTGCGAATAACCAGAATCAGGAGCACGTCCAAACGTTCGCCCTTGATCCAAAGTCCTGTAGGAAAACATATGCACAGGATGTGTCCCAGAACAGAGGGGACACACACACACACATAATGCTAACTTGTGTAACTGCATTTACAAAAATGCTATCAACTATTAGACAAAGCAACTGGCCTTCCTTCCTGCCAGGCTAAAATCTCTCACAGACGGTGGCAGGTCTTTTTAGATGAATGAGCCCTGAAGAGCCTCAAGCAAATAAGCCACCCATGCAGTTAAACTCAGCCTTATCTGTCCCCATCTAATCCTAAAACCATTGCCTTTGGAGTGACGGTAGCAATAATGATGGTAACAAAAGAAATCCAAGTGGAAATAGTCATCATTCACCTAGCAGTCTTTTACAGTATCTTCTTTCAGGTGGTCCTCAGCTTTAGGCATTTATTTTTTAAGGGGGAAGCCTGCCTAGAGTCTCATACCCCTGTTAAAGAGATAAAGGGCATTTCAACTGAGAATGGCCCCAGGAAAAGAAGGAAATGAGGCTTCTTGCCCTTACTGCAGCTTGCCCCATCCAAAGCACGTTCAGAGATCACTGTGGAGTCACCAGTGGACATTAACACTACAAGAGCGCACGGTGCTACAGTTCAGCATTCAGCTAAACACCAAGGGCAATTTTAGGTTCATACGGATATTTCACAAGGTGTCAAGCTTTAAGGCAGAGTCAGTATAACTGATGCACCTTCCCACAAAAAGTTATCCAAAATCCTCACTTGCCTTCATTGGCTGCCCTGCCACTGATGATAAATCATGCTTGTCACTTCTATAGCATCTGGCATCTCAGCATTTTAAAAATGTTTTTTATGCACACATGAACATTGGTTATTTAAGCCGCACATAATCCTTTGGGAAAAGGACACACTAGTATTCAGCAACTGCAAGGGGGAAATTGTGAGGCACAAACTCAAAAGGCCTACAATTTCACCAAAATCCAAAAAAAAAATCTAATTTTCACAAGTGCCAAGCATTTGTAAATCCAATTGTAACTGATAGGAGCTGGCCTAATGCTCTTGCATTTCTTCTCCACAGAGCTCTGTAAATGAAGTGATCTGCTGCAGGGTAACAGCCTGATTCTCCGTCTCTTTTGTATTTGTATTCCCGGTAATGCTTTTGAGAATAGAATGTTTTCTTTTTTAAATAAAGATTTAAATCAAAAACATTTATTGCAAGGTTCATTTCAAATTTCGAATGCTAGGTCCTCATGCCTTCCATCATCTACGGGCCAAATTCTGCTCTCAGTTTTACAGCTCTGCAGGCAAAATAAAAGTGCTTCTTAAATGCACAGACGCACACCATTGTGAGTGTCAGTGATGTGGTGCTTTTAAAACTACAAGGAGTGTTTGGGCATTAGCCTTTTCAACAGTACTTCCCCACCGTATTTATTCAGGCTCCTGATTCTTTGCTTACAGCAGCCCAGAAAAAAAGGAAGATTTATTACAGTCATTAACAAAATAACAGAGAATCACAAGGCCTGTATCACTGGCTCTGCCATTTCCACCTGGTGTTTGCATGTACGGGGACTTGCTAGGCAAGGGGCTACCTTTTTTTTTTTTTTTTGGCTTCCTCCAGCTCTGTACTTAACTCACAGCATCTGAATGCACATAAGCAGCACTGGTTTCTGACTAGGGTAGAGGTTAGGGGAAGCATTGCAGCAAGTGAAGCTACAGTGAATTACCATCATAAATGTTTCACCGAGGCAGAGCTTGCCTTGCACTCCAACCACATCCTCAATTAAACCTTCAACTTTCCAATCAACGTTCCACTTTCTTGCTGTTTTGCTTGCTGGGCAACTTCCTGAGTGTCTAGGCAGTCAGTCAACTGCTAGAAGAGAGAGGTGAGGGGTTTATGGCACAACGGCTGGGTCTTTTCTCTTCCTAGTTCATGGGAATGTAGGATTCAACATGTGGTGAGGACTTCATTTGTCCTCATGACAGTTTATACCGAGGAACGTTAGATACATTGCTTCTAAAGCCATCCAGTTCCCACTATAGGTCTCCAAAACAAATTAAAAATTAAGGTGTATAAATTAATCCACATAAGTCATCTTAACATACCCTAGACAGGTGATTTATAGATGTGAGGAGCTGGAGGGGACCTCACGAGATCATCGGGTCCAGCCCCCCAGCACTTGGGCAGGAAGGACCGCTGGGGTCAGATGACCCCAGGACGGTGCGCGGCAAGTCATTTGTGATGAGAATGCAACTGCCAGGAACCATTTGTGCCATTAATGAACCTTTAATGGAAGTTCAGAGCATTAAATGGACATTTGCCCATTGCTCCAGCCCAGAACCTTAGCTTTTCCCTTGGACAGGCAGCTCTTGCGTTCTTGTTTTTATCATAGTAACTTGCTTTCTTTGGACTTCTGATACAGTGCCTTTTTTCCATCAGACAAACAATGGAGGGGAAAAGCAAAGGGGTTTTCCCCCCACAGTTTAAAGAGATTATTGTAAAAGCTTGCTCAAAGGAGTAGGCCATAAAATGGATGCCTGCACCCAGCAGACAGTGATCACTTCTACTATTTTTCTTAACAGAAGACTGTGACTTGCAATACGAGTTGATTAAAAACTAAATCCCATAGCTATGTGCGCTATACCTCTGTGCATGGATGTGGTTGTGTGCACAGTAACTTTCAATACAGAGAATGATTGTGCTAAGGGTTGCATTGGACAATTGCTTTCCCCTACAGTTAAGCCAACAGGTACTATGCTTAAACACTCGCCAGCTGGTTATTGCTCTTCTACAGAACTGACTGATCTCAGAAAAATACAACATGATGGATGATATTTTGGCCCTAACTTGTCACGGTGGCTCTGCTTCCAAGCCAAGGGTGAATTGTCAACCTTATCTTTGGATTTCCTGGCTTGTGTCGCACCCTTAGTGGTATTTAAGCATAGTTGCATTTTTAATTTAATTTAATTTCCTTGTTTTTGTTTAGCTTCAAAAAGAAAAAGGAAATATTTTCTAATAGGTCAAAACAAGCCTGCAGTGTCAAGATCTAGTTCAGTGAGTTATCAGAGGCCAAGAGAAGAATAATGGCTAAGGCTATCAAGTATGAGAAGAGAGCCTGGGAACCAAAACCATAGAAAAAACAATAGTTCTTAAATATGTGAAGGGAAAGCAAGATATGAGGAAAGATTCCAGAGAACCACTGAAAAGCAAGGTTAGGGACACACAATAGGAGAATGGATGTGGAGCAGGGTATTACTGCCAAGCTATTGATTGCAATTAGAAGACTTTGGAGATTTCCAGGTATGGTACGGCATGCAAAGTGACGGGTTGGAAAGGGAGAATAACCAAAAGTACTATGGATCATAGAACATACAAGGAGTTTAAGCCCTCTATAAAACCATAGAATTGGAGGGAAAACATTCACATCAAGTCCCTAAACCTGTAGGGATTGGGACATGCATAGCAATTTGGATCCCCCACTCATGAAAACATGTCATAGATGACACTACCCTGAGTCTCAGCAGCAATCATCCAAAAGATTGAAATTCATCAAGACAATAGGAAAGAGATAGCTATGGATACCCCCATTGTAAAACCAACCATAAATCTTATACCAGAAAGAAATCTCAAATAAGCTGACAACAGATTCCAGCTAGTAGTGATGATACGAAGTTGGGCACTTTCAGCGACAGAAAAAAATAACCAGCTTCCAAGGCTGTTAAATGAAGTAGGAACAAAATTGTTATAACCATTGTACAAGAGTCATGGTGAGCCCCTAACTAGGTCTGAATCCACCTCCTTTGGTTTCCAGGGGGAAGTGAATTGGACAGGTGCTTAAACTGTAAAAGGAGTCTAAATGAGTTAACAATGAGTAACTAATTATCATGGGCACAGAATTAAATTGATTTGCAGTTTTGGAGTTTAAAATATTCTGGAAATGTCTGTAGTGATGTTGGGCAATTGCACCTATTTTTCCTTGGAATGCTAATCAGGAAGCCTCTTAGGGTTACTGTAAAAGGTTTGAGAAATGCAAAAGTCTATTTTGGAAACAGTTTAACTGAATAGGTCCCCCCAACCCTCATTATAACTTAGCATCTTTACTACTGAAAACTAACCTGACCCAAATCTGTTCTGCTAAAACGTTGACCATCTCTGGCTCAGATCCCGAAGAGTTCCTCTCAGACTAAAATGGTCGCATATGTCTGACCGAGTCACATGCATGGTAAGTTCAGATCCTAAAAATATTGACCTAGCAATTGGGATGGCAAAGGCACAAGGTAAAGAGTTGAAAAATAGGCCTGTACCAAGGTACTGATATTGCAGGCATTCAGGTCTCACTTGCATACACAGCCTGGCCACTTTTTACTGAAGGTGTTAAATGGAAATGTAATGCTCAGCTCACAACTAACAAATGCAGCTCCAAACTTCAGAACGCCTCTGAGGAGCTGTGCTGGATTCCCACTGGAGGGGTCTCTTTCACAAATGCTATCCCAATAGTTGTCCGTTTTAAATCCTCCCAAACACTTTGCTCCCAGTTCTCACATGCATTTGCATAAAGTTATTCAGTAAGACCTGGGCCAACCTCCAAGCTGCTTTGTGTAAGAAACTCAGTGTACTTGTACTACATCATGGATTGTGTTGTGGAAACTGTTAGTTAATTTTGATAAAGCAATTGTACAATTATTTACTCACTCCCTGGCTCAGTAGACCCATAGGAGAGCCTCAGACCCTTTCATAAGAAGCTCCCAACCTCCTTTGGCCAAGGTCATATTTTTTCCATTGTCGGTAACTCTCATTAGGAGGTCTTAAGCAGTAAGTCAACATTATCCCTTAATCTTGTCCTCAATAAGTCACAAACTGGAAAGACTTTAAGAAGTGTTGAGCTTCTCTGTCTCCCCAACTACAGGCCCAACCCACAAATCATTTGGACTTTACTACATTTTTCTAATGGTTCTTCATAGACCCCCACTAACCATTCCTATTAGATCTTCTCCACATATCTCTGTCCCTTAGCTGACTTCACAATTCATCTCAATACTGTATTTTTTTAAAAATTAGTTGTCTGTGTTACTTCCTAGCAAGTCTCACTTCCATATAAATTGTTGGCCTTACAATGGCTTTGCATGTCTCCAGACTCTCTCGCAAGTAGCACTTTGGAGCTAAAAATTCTCTACGGGTATTTAAATTGTTATTTAGGGGAGTGACGGCTTTATAAGCTTGCTTTAAAAAAATCAGCTTAGAACCAAATACCTGGTTGTATCTGGAGCAGTCTTAAGTCCCATATTTCTTACTACTTCCTCCAATCCTCCCACCACCCTTTGTGCAATCTCTCTCATCTCTCGTGACAACAGGTCAACAGACCAGTTAAAGCTCACCTATTCCTGAGAATTTTGCAATGATTGCATCACATTTTCCATAGCTACATTAAAGAGCTGGCTGCATGTTCTTGCCTTTGAGCCATATTGATATCAAATGTGGCAGAGATCTCTTCCCCCCTACTCATAACCTACATTTTGAACGGTGAGTGTATAGATGTTCCTTCCTAAAAGAATAAAAAAAAATTAGCAAATATTGAAAATTTTTCCATTGTGGCCCTGAGGCTCTCACAGTATATTATCTTATTTTTCTATAAAACCTACAAAAACTCATATACCCTATCATCGTCTCTCAAGCAATCAAAAAATTGAAACCAATTTGATCTCCAACAGACTTCTTTTTCTGGACCCCTACAGACAGATACTCTGTCATCCCTCATTGTAAGGAGTAAGTATTGAAGACCCTATTTTAAGTCATGGAGGTAGGGAAGATCCCTCAATAATTCACTTTTCTTGCCCCAGTTCAAAATTGGGGATTTTTTCAAACCTTATTCAAAATTGGAGGGGATTTTTTTTTTTTTTTCAAACTTCCAAACCAAAATACATTTATAAAGCCTTGAAGTTAGCATATTGTTTCTGTTAAATATTTAAAAACAGGAAACATCATCCAAGTCCTGGTGCTTTCTTTTTCCCAAGAGTTCGAATTGCCTGTCAATGTTCTCCACAAATTTTAGTTCTTCCTCAAAGATTTCAGTCTTCTGGAAGACTGCTTGGCTTTATCCAGCCCATTGTTCTGGGTTCATTACATATGCATTTCTATGCATTATACTTGCATTCTTCAGAACCCAAATATTCCCATTTCTGTCCTTTCTCTTGCTCGCTGTTGACTTCCTCTCTGCCCGTTGAGACCCTTGTAAAATGCTCACATCATTATAGTTTGTATTCCAACCAACGCCATCACTTTCCTCAAACCACACAAGTGTTGTCCTACCAGTTTCTTGGCCTCCAATTCATTTTCATCATATTCCTCAGCATGAGACTGAGTCAGATACTGAAGAGAAACAAATGCATGGCAGGAAGGTAACTAAGGATCAGTCTTTGAACCCCCCATTCTTGTTCGTGCTCAGTTATTCCTCAAGTTTCTTGTGCATCTCTTCGTACCATATCTCTGAACACATCCCTCTTGATCTCAACATCCTCTGTAATCTCACATATCTGAAGCCTCTTACCTACTCTTAACAGTTACCAAATATTACAATCTACACTTTGTATTTCCCAAAAGAGTGTTGTTGTGTTTCATGTTTTTTATCTTTTTTTTTCAGTCATTACAATCTCTCTTACTGCTCATATAAAGGTAGTAGTTTTAACTATAATCAGCCACCCTTGGGCTTCTGATGGCCTGGATTTTCGCCTTTCATTTTGAACCGTTAGGTATACAGTCATTGGATTGTAACTTCACCTCTGGACATCTATGAGGATTCTCTTCACAACCGTATATTTAGAGGTGTCAAAATTAATTTCATTCTATTGTCCTTAATTCTTGTCATGAGAACGTCCATCCCTTTAGAAAGGTTCTTCACAATTTTCTTTCCATCTTGGCAGCACTGTCACCTAGGAGAGTGGTGATGTCCTAGCTAGGAAGACTCTCTATATATTCAGATTCTCCATATGATGCGTCTACTTTCACTGACCATTTTTTCAAGGGAGGTATATAAGCAAGCACCAGTGAGGTCAATACTGGGCATCTCCCTTCTATTCTCAGAAAGATTAATTCACTGAGACCCTCACTGCCAGTAAGTGCTGATAACCTAGTATCATTCACTCTAAAACCAGATCACATTTCAGGCTTAATTTCTGCAGCTTGATCAGTTTATGGAAGGAATTATATAGGACATGGATGCCTGTGATAAGGCATTTTGGAAATTACGCACTACATTTTGAAGGGCTCCTGACCCATACAAACGTTCCATGTTCTCAATTTCCGGTCCTCCTTCCATAGCCAAAACCATTCATCTATATTACCATTGCTATCTTTGAGACTTATTTTGGACTTCCTTACCAAATGCTGTGGTAAGGACATGCCGAACAGATTTATACCCCGTCACTCCAACCTGGAAAGACAGCAGACTGATGCTTAATCTGATCCCTACTCTTCAGCCCGTCCAGTTTAGGAGACCCTGTGAAGGTCAGTACCAACGTAGGTACTCATGAATACAGGAGCATTCTCTCCTTTCCGTAACATCAAGATCACGGACTTGCTTGAGATGCATACAGTTACGTATGTTTAAAATACCGTTTATTGGAACATTGTAAAAAAAAACAAAAAACAACCCACAAACTAAAAAGATCTCATACCTTGTACAGTGTACCCAGGCAGTGGACACTGTCTGGATGCAAAACCCCAATTTATCAACTAAGGATTTGCTGAAGATTCACTTAGAAATACTGAAAAGTAGAGTGCTATTGATCACAAGTGCATGAAGATCTCTTTCACTTATTAAATGCTCTGAAACAAGGCATTTTTGGAAGGAGCAGCTGTAAGCTCAATCGTGCTGGTAGTCTTCTCGCACTCTTAACAGGGGTTGCAAACCCACCAAGTTATCTTCAGCATTCCTACCTATTCAGCTGAAAGAAGCCATGTCCATGGCCTTGTCTCCTCTCCCAGATGGATGAGGGCTATTTTAATACTTCTGCCTGCACATATATGTACTTAATAATGATATTGTGATGAATAAGCTAGTGCGTTACCTTCTGCTTCAGGGATTCAGTGTGGTTAGTTAGGATGACACAAATCTCATCATGACAACTGCTGACATAAGCAGGTGCCCCTCCCACCACCCCCGTTATAGGGGCAGGATCCTAGGATTCAAGAGCTGGGACATTTGAATTCTATCCCCACTGCTGATGCAAAGTTGCTACTATGATCCTCGACCAAAAAGAAAAGCGACTGACACAATGACCAATGAATCACATTAAGTCATACAGCCCATGTGCCCCTCCATGTAGGACTGTTCTTTTGTACAGGTGTCTTAAACAAAGACCCTTCTAGCAAAGTGAGTGCCAGGAGAAGCAGTGTCAGGAAACTTTCTCAATATTGTGAGATTTGAGATAGGGATGATCTTGCCTTGAGCAGGCAGTTGGACTACGTAATTGACTTCTTGAGGTCCCTTCCATCCTTATTTTATAGGATTCCTTTCAGCCTAAACTACCTTGGTCTCATTTACTGCTATTTCGCTCCAATACCCTTGTCTCCACTCATTCATTCCTGACATTATTCTACTGAAAAGCTTTCAAGGGTTTTTTGCATTTCACTAAACAATGAGCATAGACTCATCAGGACCACTTCTCTTCCTAGTTAGTTCCACCCCCCAACAGTTGTCCGCTAGCACAATACTGCAACCTTTTGGGCTGCAAACAGTTCTAGGAACTTCCACCCTGAATCCTAGGAACTTGCACTGGAAGTTTATCATTAAATTCTACCAATTTTAGGCTTGGGACAACATCAAATTCTCTTGTTTAAAGTCCCTAGAGCAGAACTAACAAGATTCCTTTAGTAAAGGACTGGTAAGTGATTTTTTTATGCCTTTGCATAAAGACAGTGATAGGTGAGTCTTCCCACTCTTGAAAGAAGACACAGTGCTGGACATTATGGAGGCTTATGATTACACTACTATGATCTTATCAGCTCCTGCCAAGAACGATTCTCTGCAAAGGGACATTGTAGCCTGAAAAAGCTAAAGAAACCCACTGCATATGGTGATATTCTGGAGTTTAACTGATGAAACATAGACATTGAGCGACACCAGGAGACCAGCTCAGTTCATGATGCCATGAGAAAGAAGTATCTTCAGAACAAGCACCTCAAGAGAGAGAAAAGCGCATAGGAAGGAAGCCACGTTGAGCAGAGGAAGCACATATGGCAGCCTATTTTCTTTTTTGATTCCATTATTTCTCATAGTATGAGATTCCCTCCCACCCCACCATCTCGATTCTTGACCGGGGGATGCTTCTCCAAGTAGGCTGAACAAATACAGGCTGTCATGAAAAGATTACACAGCATAAAGGCTTTGCCCTTATACATTGAGAGGGGCAGTCAAACTAGACAGAATAAGCAGTTTATGCATAATGTATGACTTGGCTATAGCATAGGTCCATGCAGAGCTCTAGGAAATATAAAATCCCTGGCAAACAAGTATGACAAAGGTGAAGAAAGGAATGCTAGATAGGCACTTTATAGATTGAGTGCAAGTAAAATCACAGGCTTTCATGAGCTGAAGCTCACTTCATCAGATGTTGCAAGAGCACATGCAGAAAGCAGAGTATAAGGAAAAAAATTGAATACAGAAGACAAGGTGGGCAAGGGGAGGAGGGCAGTTCTGGGAGAGACAAGCAAACAAGCAGTAAACCTGTAGGAGCAAAGGAGTCATCAATGTAACCCAAGTTTGTAGAGTATATAACTGGCAGTTTTCCTAAATAAAATTATTCTTGTGCAAAAAATAAAATAAAATAAAATACTTTATTTATACCAAAAAAAGACTTTATTTATATCAAAAAACAGAAAGGAGACTCCTGCTAGAGGAAGTTAATATGTTATGAAATAAGAACTTGCATTTTCACTGTGGAAAACTCAGAATTGATTTTAGACGGATGCAGTCAGGACAGTTGTCGACAAAGGTCTTAGGATTCTAGATAGCGATTATCTTGAAACCTTATAAAAATTAAATAAGAAATGATCATTTAATACACAGGTTTTTGCAAATTCTGGAACAGCAATAAACATCCACTATCATTTTCCATATGCTGGCTTAAGAAGCATCTCCATATTTGCCAATGATGATTTTGCCCTTCACAATGGCCCCTCTTTTTCAAGCAGGCCAGCCCATACTTTCTGCTGAAAGCCTTTTATTTTTTCTTTGAAATGATGTTTTTATTACCCTCTGATCATGCTGAGCAGAGGGGGATATTACTTCTTCAACAGCTGGAGTGGAAAGCCTCTTGCCCTGTGGGGATTTGGCAGTTACCAATTGCACAATAAAGTAGGAGTGGCAAAAAACCTACTCTCTGAAGAGGATGACTTAAAGTTTACTGTATGATAATAGTGTACAGATCATCCCATTCCTGCAGAACTAGAGCCAAGCCATTTGATTGCATTGTAAAAGAGGATAGCCTGCTCCCCCCACCACACACCTTTCCCCAAAGAAGGGCTCTGCCCAATGTTTTCAAAATGAAAGCCTTTCATGTGTGTGCACACATGTTGTGTGTGCATGTGTGCACATGCATTATTTGTTTCTATGCCGTCTTGAATAGGATGATTTTTTTTCAGGCCCTCACAGAACAGCTACCAGCATTTCTGATTGCCTGGCTGAAGAGAGAGGATCTCTCAGCTAGCTTTGTAGGGAATATAAGTTATATTGTTTTTTAAAGGCTGTTTAAAAAATTGCTACCAACCCTTCCCCCACCAATAACCTACTACCTCTCTCTTTAAGTTCAGTAAGAAGAGATTCTGCCTAGCTTAATAAAAAACTGCGCTATTCTGCATCAAAACAATCTATGCTTGTAAAAGCTCCCCCATAATGGCATACATATGGGCTAATGAAGCAAAACTATAAAACCTTGCAGAGACAACAGTAAAAATGGTCTTTGCTAATACCCTGTAGCAGTAGAATAACCCTTATTTCTAATGCAGGCCCATTCTACCCTAAAGCTCACAACCCCTAAAGGACCAGCTAACTGCCCAGAAATGACCATTTATACCTTCTCTGTGGGTGAGGTTACACTTAGGTGCATACTGGGAAAAGTAATCCTATTAATATGACTCGGGCATCTCCCCGTGGAAGTGGCATTTCAAAGCTCACCTGCTGGTTAGAGGGAAGACTTTGCAATTGAGGGAAGAGTATGCAAGGGAGTACTCCTGTTGGTTGAAAGGTGTTTTATTGTACTTGGAGTAAGTAAAAAATACCTTATATTTGTGAAGGGGGCACTCCTAAACTGTGTGTTATGGGATACTACAAAGTTCCACTTAGAAATAGCCAGTGTATGATGGTGTTGAGTCCGTGTTGGTAGGTTTAGTCTGGAGCTGAACACCACACCTATCCTTAACTAGAAGACCAGTCACTAGTGCTATGCTCCTGCTGTAGCTGTTTCTATAAGCTTGGACAAGTCTTCTCACTTCAAGTCTCTCAACATCTGCTTGCCTGTCTATAAAATATGCTAATACTTCCATATTCCTTTCTTACGAGGCTTAAATCCTATAAGCATTTCAATGCTGTCTGAAGGAAGCTTCTCTATGAATGTAAAGCTTAATTTGCCTGTGATGGGAATAGCTGAGTGAGAGGCTGTTTTATTACTACAGTTGTCAGAAATCTTGGTCATTTCTCCCTTGAGCTGCATCCCACTTCACTGGGCTCCACCTGAGCACAGAAGTGCCTGCGTGTCTGTAATTAGCCTTTCCAGGCTGTAGCTCATTAGCTGACTGAGTGCTTCCCTGTGTATGGTTTACTCTCTCTTCAGATGGTTCATCTCAGTCCATTGATCACTTCTTTCTAGCAAGCTGTCTTTCAGTCCCAGCCAGCATACTATCTTAATGCTCCACCCCAGATCTTATTTGAGTAAAAAATCCTAACAATTCTGTTTTCAAGTTCTGCCCCCCAAAAGAAGATCTTATGCCCTCCATGCTACCCCAAGAAGGAAGGGAGAAGACCTGGGAGAGGATTTGCAAGAGGAAAGTGATATAGTGAACAGACATTATGGAGACCTGAATTTTATTCCTAGCTCTGTCACTGATCCATTGGGTGATTTAGGACAAGCTGCCCCTTTTGGTATCTGTCTTCCTAGCCATCTTCTACCTTTCCTTTCCTTCTACCTCCATAGAAAGGTCAGTGATGGTTATATTGGCACCACTTGTGAATTTTTTTTGAGATGCATTGGTGTAAAGAGATACACCTACATTGAAAGAGGTGTCACAACACTAGGAATAGAGAAATCATTGTTATCACTTGAGTGGACCTCAATAATTGATTGGATTTCCAAAGATATCTGGACGTTAAGTGCCCATTTCCCAGGTAATCTGGGTGCCTAACCCTTTTAGGCTACCTTGAAAAAATCTCATGAGCAGAAGTATGATTAACCAGGTTAGTCTGATGTCAAGTAGAAGCCAGGGTAAACTTGTATGTTGACTAGTCAAATTATATTATATATAGCATAAGGTTTTATGAGCTGAAGCTCACTTCATCAGATGCTGTGAAAGGACATGTACAATGCACAGTACACAAAAAGGAGACAGAAGTTAGACTGCAAAAGAACAGGGGAGAGAGAGGGAAGGAGGGAGGGAAAAGGGGAGGAAAGCAGTGCTGGGAGAGGCAAACAAACAAGCAGTAAATCCATAGGCACAAGGAATCACAAAAGCTATTCCAGCTAATGGGATAAGAGTCCTAGCCAATAAAAGCATGCTGCTATAACGATCTTTGGTTTAATGAGCTGTGATTCTCTTATCTTGACCACTATATGCAATCCAGCTTGTATCTCTTTTACATGCTTGGCGCCCAGGTTCTCTGATATAGGGCACCATAAAATGGACACGGAGAAAAGATTAAGTTAGCACCCTGAAGAAACCGGGGAAATCCCATCCTATCTGGGGATGTTTTCCATTCCACAGGGGATAGTTATAGCCCTCCCCAACACTGCACGGATGTATTTCCAAGATGCTTAAAAATGAATGGTCATCATGCACCTGAGCCAAGGAAGTCTTTTCCTTAATTAATAGATGAGGCACAGAAGCTGAGGCTGCAGGCGAGGTCTTCAAATAGACTGAAATTATGCGAATACATGGTTCTTGCTAACCTCCATAAGCTCTGGGACTCTTAAATGCTCCTGGGTGGCTTTGGAAAAATCTCAGTTTAAATCTTTTAAAGCTTCCCATTATATTGGGAGTCTTGGAGCAGTATTTGAATAACTGCCTAGCTATTTGTAGCATCTGTAATAGATCCCCTATGGAGAGCCCCGGACCAGTCCCTTGCAGTAATATGGAGGCACTCAATGCTGATATCTCTGCAACATTATCTGTTTCCAGAAAAGATGGAGAGCATTGCAGTTCCTTCCAAATTTTAGAGTTCAGGTGGGTTTCATTGGCTGCCTCTCTCATCTTGCTTGTAGCAGCATGTCATAAGGATGTGATGGAGAAGACTGATCTGTATTTTCAGATCCAGCTGCATGTCAGAGGTACCAAAGGTCCTACACCTCCATCTTATGGAGAAAACCAACAGCTACTGAATCCAACAGCTATTATTAAACAGGGTTTCCTTAATGGCTGAATAAAACATGTGTTGTTCTGAACCCCTTTGTGGACAAACTCCCAATTGCTTATTTAAAATCTCCCAGAGAAACTAAATTACTGAGAGCAAACAGGTTGTGGGCCTCGGGCTCTGTAGCCTTAGTTCAGGTCCATCTCTAATAAAGGTCCACAGTGCTCAAACCCTAGCAAACAGGACAGCCACTATTCATTGCCCGCTGTCAGAATCAAAGAGGCCTAATGCCTCGTGATTGCTGATTTCAGTTCATTTCTTTGATTTACAGTTTCCTGATTTGCAGGTTGTTAAAATACTTGTAAAAAAAGGCTGGTCTGGAAAATGTTCCTAAATAATTATGTTGATGACTCAAAATCAGGCTGAAAGGCCTCTAATTCATAGCAGCTTATACAATAAGAGAGATTTAGGGGCGAACTTTTATTCACAACTCATATTTTTTAATACACTTCATTCATGTTCATATCCTGTTCTGCAAGCCCCAAAGCGAGTTTATATAGCTAAGCTAGTTCTAATTCCGCACTCAGGAACTGGTTCATTTTCTGGGGGAGCTTTTTTGGGGCAAATAAATTCTACTATCTGAAGGTTAGTGTTGCGTTTATGGGCTGGATGTTTATGTGGGGAATTAATAAAGCGTTCTTTCCCCTTCAAGAGGCATGGGGGCTTGTTGGAGTTTGAGGTTAGAGTTGAAGCAAGGCACCCAAGCAATCAGAAATGTAGTTTAAGGTGAGAGCCTGGGCACGTTTCCTTGCTGCAAATAAAGATCCTGGCTGAATTTGTACACAAAGAGACCCATGTACTTAAGAAAGTCACAGCTTGGATTCAGGAAGTGAGCCAAACACATCATAAACTATTTTGATACTAGTTTGCTATGGGTGCTGACAGTACCATCTGCTTCAAGGCTGCAGTTGTCAAAAAAAATAAGTATTATCAGAGTCAATAGGACTTGATGTTCCAGGTGTTTCTCGTGGCATTTGAAGTCCTAACACGGCATGACTGTGCTGGGGAAGGAGGGGTAGAAACTAAAACTAACCATGGGACATCTCCAGGAACTTGGTGTGACCAACTCTTGGGATGTTTTATTTGCCAGTGAGGAATTTTCTGAATGTTTTCTATTTTTTCATCAGAAAAATGTGAAGCATGCTGGTTTTGATGGTTTGATAGGAAAGTCTGCCCCAGGATAGAATTGCTTCTCACAACACACGCACCCCAGAATAATCTGATTTAGGGCAGGGAAGTGAACCTGGGTCACTAATATCCTAGGTGAGCACCTACCAGAGTTTTGGTTGTGTTTCTCCAACTTTTTTCCTGGAAAATAATAGCAATTGGGAACCTTTGTGTTGGCTTGCATACCAGGAAAGATCAGGGAATATTGCATTTTTGCGGGATGTGAAATCCACTTCCTGTTGAGCTCTAATTGCAAGTCTTGTGATGCGTGCTCAGCTCATGGCACCAGGAAATCGTGCAAGAATCTCTGATTTCTTGAAAGAACACTTTCTGGCCCTCATGGTTAGAAAGAAAACCTTGATAATATGACCTCCCCTACCCCTGGGGACCCAAATACCAGAAGGCAGATGAAACCTATTCATAAGATCTGCTTGAGAGGCTTGACTCAGGATTTTTGAATGTTTAGGGAGAGCACTACTGAAATGTCTCTCGCTGCTTGTCTTGTAGCACTGCTGGCACGGACACTGAGGAACCAGGAGGGCTAGAAAGTTTTTTCTTTAAAGAAATCAGATTCTTGCGTGATTTCCTGGTGCCAAGAGCCAAGCACACATCACAAGAGTTGCAATTACAGCCGAACAGGAAGTGGATTTCATATCCCACAAAAATGCAATATTCCCAGAATTTTTCCTGATCTGCAAGGCAACGCAGAGGTTTCTAATTACTATTATTTTTCTGCAAAGAAGCTGAAAAAACACAACCCTGAACAGTCAAAACTCTGGTAACGGTCCATACGTGAGTAGACAAGGGAAAGAAAGCACACTTTTAGCCAGGAAGGACAGTGGGACTGGGTGGGTACTGAATTTAGATGGGTACTAAATTTGGCTAGAAATGTACAGGCAAAATAGTGTCTAAGTTTGGTTCATTTGCAATGCAAATGAACTTGGGTCACATTTAAATTAGTGGAGAACAGAAGCCAGAAACAGGAGTTTTCCAGTGGAACTGCCACGATCATACAAGCAGCTATTGCAAAACCTCATCTACTCTGCTATAAGAGCTGTTCCCAGGTCTCTTCGCACAGACCTGCTGACCATCCCTATTAATCCCTTTCATAGAATCACAGAAAATCAGGGTTTGTAGGGACCTCAGGACCATCCCCAATTAACCTATTCCAGCCAGGGCTTTGTCGAGCCAGGCCTTAAAAACCTCCAAGGATGAAGACTCTACCGCCTCTCTAGGTAATCCCTTCTAGTGCTTTACCACCCTTCTTGTGAGAGTGTTTCCTAATATCCAACCTAAACCTCCCTTGCTGCAACTTGAGCCCATTGCTCCTTGTTCTCTCATCTGCCACCGCTGAGAACGGTCCAGCCCCATCCTTTTTGGACCCCCCTTCAGGTAGTTGAAGGCTGCTATTAAATCCCTTCTCAGTCTCCTCCACAGACTGAATAAGCCCAGTTTTCTCAGCCTCTCCTTATAAATCATGCCCCCCAGTCTGCTCGCCATTTTTGTTGCCCTCCGCTGGACTCTCTCCAACTTGTCCTTTCTGTAGTGGGGGGCCCAAAACTGAGCACAGGACTCCAGATGTGGCCTCTCCAGTGCAGAATAGAGGGGAATAATTACTTCCCTCCATCTACTGGCAATGCTTCTGCTAATGCAGCTTCGTATGCTGTTAGCCTTCTTGGCAACAAGAGCATACTGTTGGCTGATATCCATCTTACTATCCACTGTCACCCCCAGGTCCTTTTCTGCAGAGCTGCTGCCCAGCCAGTCAGCCCCCAACCTGTACCAGTGCCTAGGATTGCTCCATCCTAAGTGCAGGATTTTGCACTTGTCTTTGCTGAACCTCATGAGATTTCTTTTGGCCCAATCCTCCAACTTCTCTAAGTCGCTTTGAATCCTAGCCCTGCCCTCCAGCATGTCTACTACACCTCCACCCCCCTTCCAGCTTTGTGTCCTCCACAAACTTGCTCAGGATGCACTCCATCTCATCTTCCAGATCGTTAGTGAAGATATTGAACAAAACTGGCCCCAGGACCGACCCCTGGGGCACTCCTCTTGATACCGACTGCCAACCAGACCTAGAGCCATTCATCACTACCTGTAGAGCCTGATGATGCTGCCAGCTTTCTATCCACCGTACAGTCCATTCATCCCCACGCAACACTGATCTAGCCCACTCTGAGAAGCATTTCTAAATATCAGGGCCCAAGGTCAAATTTCCCCCAAGCCCACCCCTATTATGTGTTCATCTCACTGCAGAGTAGCAGAGTCCACTGCTATCCCTTTTGCACCCCACTTATGTCTGTAGCCTGTAGTCAGACTGAAACACTGTAGGAAAGAAGTAGCAGGTGTGACTCCTAGAAAGGCTGCATCAGACCGAGTTCCCGATTCCTGTTCCTCTAAGAATCAGTCCACCTGCTGCTTGTCCCTGTCCCTCCTGTCCTTCCTGCTCACCGCTGCAGGAAGCTAATGGCAATGGGGAAGGGACTCTAGCATAGAGTGAGTCCACAACTCAGCCCAACACAGTGGTGTACACAAACCCTTTAAGAACCAGACCCCTGAACTGTGTCCTGTTACAGACTCAAAGCCTCTCTTCTCCCTCCTTTCCTTTGTCTTGCCACCCATCTAGTCTGGTTTAAAGGGCTGAAAGAAAACAAAAAAATTAGACAGCCTGACATTTGCTACCATTGCGCTGTTTTAGCTTTCCCCTCCCCTTGATCCGTCTCATCTCTTGAGATGGTGAGTTATTTAGGAGACAAACTATCTTCTTTCATTTGGCACTACACCCCTATCATAAATAAGAGGTCTAATTAAGTCCTCTACAGCTGGACAAAATGGCTCTGCAAAGATCTTCCTGTTGCACCAAAAAAAATCTGTTGTTTTCTTATGTGCTGACCCAGGAGCCTGTCTATACCATGTCAGACAGTGGTAGGGAGAGTGGGTGTGAAGACAAGAGCCATCCACTTGCTTCTATTTTGCATGCACCACCTACTGAAAAATGCCACGGTGCCATCATGCCTGGTGCCATGCTCATAGGCAGGTCCAAGCTGCAACGCCAAATTCAAAAGTTACTGCAGCATTCCCAGCCCATCACTTTGTTCACATCACCCTTTGGTCATCCCTCTTCTGGCTCTCCCCTTTCTTATCACATCAAGCGTGAGCTACTTGTCTTTGCTTGCACAGCCCTTCATAGTCTACTCCCCCTCTATCTACATCTCTCCTTTAGTTTCTAGATGTATAATTATGCCTCTGATAATCTATCTGCTCACCTTGTACATTTTTAAGCAAGCACCTTCATGGGTTTTTTTTTCCTCCTGTGCTGCCTTTAGGCTTAGGAGAACCTCCCTATAATTATCCCCCAAACTGACATAGCATCAGCCCCCAAAGCCGTTTAAAGATTGCCTTGTCCATGATGCTTCAAAAAACATAAGGTTAGGCTGTTAGTGCTGAGACTAGCCGCTATTACAATGACCAGCTTGATTTCACCGTTTTCTTGGTCTCTTCCTCTCTCTTTTGTTTTATGCTGACAAATGCCTTGGGGAGAGGGAGGGTTCACTTTTTGTCCCGTGTTTGAACAGCTCCTTGCACAATGCAGTCCTAGCCCACAACTAGGATCCCTAAACTCTGCAGCAATCTTTTAGGCCCTGTTATTTTGTTATTATGCTCGTCATAAGGCTCTCAGTTTCCAGGAGCTTTGAGCCAAAGGATATTTCACTAACGTATTTAACCGGACTATTAATTACAATGAGGCCTGATTTACAGCCCTGATGGCTCCAATGTCATATGCTGGGCACAAGTTAGGGACTAGGCTCAATCCTGGGCCAAAAATTGGTAACTGGCTTCATTGGGTTTAAACCTCTATAGAAATACCACCAGGGGGCTTCTGGGGCTTGTCCTAAAAACATGACTCTCCTGGAAATATTCAAACTTACCTGTAATTTTTTAAAAAGATAGAGATTGCTACTGCAGGTGTCTGTCCACGACATTAAGGAAGGCAGTGATGAGGGAGTAAGCTGGGCTCAGCTGAAACCAATTACCTTGATGAGAGAGTTAACTAGGACCATAAAACCTCATCAACTAGCACATTAGAAAACCAGACACATCATGACCACTCTGGATGTCAAATGACTTTAAACAAGATGACCTACCACCGACTGTGGCTCAGGATGATGGTGCCTGGTGCCACAGTCTCATAGATCCTGCTGTCTAGAAACTCTTGCCTAAACTACCTTTTGCTGTATTTCAGCCTAGTACTCCTACTTAAGAAAACTACAGCAGCAAGTTGTTGCTGTAGCATTATCCTCTGCTCTTTAAATGTAAAGGTCAAGTGCCAGTTATCGCCAGCTTGTGGCTGTCCATAGCTTCTCTGAAAGCTGTATCTTAATCTAATCCCTGTGCTGTATCGGCACAGTGGACAAGGCCCTCTTCATTGTGCGGTTTATTTGAGAAGGGAACAATTCCCAGACCTGAAGAAAACAGGCTCTGTTTATGCAAAGACTAGTCTGACACTGAAGTACATTTGAAGTGATCTCTTCCTGCTCTATAGTGCTTTGCAGGCGGTTGCTTTTGGAATAGGTAAAAGCAGACCACAGTTGCTGTGATGGGGTGGGACCGGGTTATAAGGTCCACATTCATAAACAGGCATGCACCTTCCCTGTCAGCATGCTAGCAGCAGGGATGCAGCCTTCATTTTGGTTACAATTCAGAATAAGGGAGAGGATATGATGAGACGCATATGCTATCTTAAAAGGTCCAGAAACAAATACCCATAACATTCAAAATTGAAATTAAAGCACAAGTGAACTGCATCCCTGGGACAGAATATAAGAAGTGGTTGTCTATGCCATGATGATAATATCACCTATACAACTAAGACTAGCAGGCTTGGAGGGCATCCATTCTGCATAGGAAATGTAATGTTAAATGCAGGTATAAGGGAAAATGCCAAACCTTTTATGTCTATGCAACTGATATACCAGTTCCTCTAGTTCTGGGCCCAAAAGCCTTAAAATCATTTTTTTTTTTTTAAATCCAAACCATAATGGTAGTAACATCCATA
>NW_005842163.1:63890-64211 GCF_000455745.1 Alligator sinensis | reverse complement strand
GGAAAGATTTCCTGATCTTTTGATATGGCATAGAATATCTATTGGGACACAGCAAAAACAATCCATGTACAATGCAGTGCTAGTAAGGTATGTGCTAACAGTAATGCCATTGCCAAGGTGGAAAAGGATTTCCACAGCCCAACTGGGTATAATTGAAAAGATAGAGGAACCATGTTAGCTTGATGGTTACAACAGGAAAAAGAAATCCACAGGTGCAATCAAAAAGAAGGAACAACTTGAGAAACTGGATTCCTTCAAGTCAGCCGGCCCTGACAGTCTTCACCCCAGGGTACTCAAGGAGCTGGCGAGCATCATAGCCCA
>NW_005842163.1:53651-63206 GCF_000455745.1 Alligator sinensis | reverse complement strand
CCTGCCTATGCAGGGGGTCAGACTCGATGATCTCAAGCAAATCCCGGGACGTCTCAAGCAAATCCCGGGACGTCTCTCAAGCAAATCCCGGGACGTCATTCTCCCCCTGTACTCGGCCTTAGTGAGGCCGCAGCTGGAGTACTGTGTCCAGTTTTGGGCTCCACAATTCAAAAAGGATGTGGAGAAGCTTGAGAGAGTCCAGAGAAGAGCCACGCGCATGATCAGAGGTCAGGGAAGCAGACCCTACGATGACAGGCTGAGAGCCCTGGGGCTCTTTAGCCTGGAAAAGCGCAGGCTCAGGGGTGATCTGATGGCCACCTACAAGTTTATCAGGGGTGACCACCAGCATCTGGGGGAACGTTTGTTCACCAGAGCGCCCCAAGGGATGACGAGGTCGAATGGTCACAAACTACTTCAAGATCGTTTCAGGCTGGACATAAGGAAGAATTTCTTTACTGTCCGAGCCCCCAAGGTCTGGAACAGCCTGCCACCGGAGGTGGTTCAAGCGCCTTCATTGAACACCTTCAAGATGAAACTGGATGCTTATCTTGCTGGGATCCTATGACCCCAGCTGACTTCCTGCCCTTTGGGCAGGGGGCTGGACTCGATGATCTTCCGAGGTCCCTTCCAGCCCTAATGTCTATGAAATCTATGCAATCTATAAAAATATTCATATATTCTCAAGACCTGAAGAGAGCAAAAGGCAGAACACTAGTCTACCTTCTCTATAGGGCATCACCTACAAGCTTTCTACAAAACTGGTATTCATTGTACTAGATGCTAAATCCAAAAACTGGTGGATCAGATTGCATAAAGAGCAGCAAAGGATTTGGAAGATGCCACTCCAGATGATGCTTTTTGGAGAAACCGTGTAAAATATGAGAGTGCAGGAGTGCAATCTACAAATGAATAGCAGCCAGCTGCAAATTGGGGTAGACCAAATGAGTCGCTTTCTTCTCATTTTAGCAAATATGGAGGCGTCTGCCTTGATCCAAATAAATAGAAAATAATAAAACCATTAAAGGCATCAGCCAGGAACTAGAATCTTTACGAGAAATGGTGACCTACTTATCCAGATTTATATTGCTATTAGTAAAAATCACAGCACATCTGCTGCAGGAAAAAAAAAACAAAAAACAGTGAGGCCATGCCAACAGGAGCAGGGGCGTGCGTTTTTGCAGCAGCACAAATAGTAGCGGCGCAAGATTATGCCGCTATTTTGTGCTGCAGTGCGTGCCCCTAATTGTGCACTTTGCAACGAGACACACATTCCTTCTGCTCCGTGTGCTGCAGGGGGCTGGCTGGGGCACAGGGTGCCTTAGTGTGGGGCTAACCAGTACACAGGCCCCATGCTGAGGCACCCTGTGCCCCAGCCAGTGGGGGAGCAGCATGTGGAGATGGGAGCAGGCAGCCCGGGGCCGCAGTGTGGAGGCTCTGCATTTGTCCTGGCACACAGCACTTTGGCATGCTTTGTGCTGCTTTTTTTTTTCCCCAGGGTTATTTTGTTGTTGTTGTTTTTGCTACTGGGAAATCCTGGTTGCAAATTTTGCCCCAGTGCTGCAAATTAGCAGCGCCACGCGTGATTTAATGTGCCGTGCGTGCAGCTTGTGGCGCCACAAAGAAGTTTGTGGCACCACAAACCGCACGTGCCTGCACATCTAGATCCAGCCTGAATGGTGTTCGGCTAGCAATTGGGACAAGACATTCCAAAATACGAAAAATGCCCTCGCCCTCAAAAGAATACTCGAGTACCATAATGAAAACAAGGGAATACGATGAGTAGATACTTCAAAAGCCGACGTTTGTGCATTGTTGTAGAAAGGTGTTTCAGCTACATATGGCTCAAGAGTGCTGACACTGACTCAGCAATATATACTCAAACCAAAAGGAAGTAGTTATCATATTCTC
Source organism: Alligator sinensis (assembly GCF_000455745.1). NCBI lineage: Eukaryota > Metazoa > Chordata > Crocodylia > Alligatoridae > Alligator > Alligator sinensis. The sequence goes on along the minus strand of NW_005842163.1, from coordinate 61,298 downwards.
TGCTGCCAGAAATGTCGCCTGTCCATATGGCTGCAAAGTAACAGCTGAAACAGACTGTGAACTCTATGAGAAAAATCTTGTTAATAAAAAGCGTTTAGCTTGCCCTATGCTATAGGGACTGTTGTGGCTGAGCACTGGGACTGTGTGAAGCCCCAGCCCAGTGGAGATTTGGCCCAATTCGATGGCCAAATCTCTGAATCAAATCAGAGGACCCTTTAATCTCTCTGAATTGATTCGGAACCCTACGAATCGATTTGGAGAGATTCGGACAGTTTCGGCGATTCAGAGAGAGACACAACTTTAAATGTATTTTCTACATACCTCTAGGTAGCAGGGGTTTGTGATCGCTGTGGTGCTGGGGTGGATGGACTATCCTACAGAAGTACAGGGGGTTCCCAGTGTGCTTGGCAGCAGACCCAGAAGTGGACCAGAAGCACTTCCAGATCCACCGAGGAGCATACTGGGGGCCACCCCATACCCCTCCCGGCTCAGCGACTGGTGCCTCCTGGGTCTCGGGGGGGCACCCAGGGTCCCCCTGTGGCCAATAGCTGGACCATGGAGGTGCAGGGCACCCGGCAGACCTGGAAGTGTACTGGAAATACTTCCGGTTCACTTCAGATTTACTGCCGAGCACACTGGAGAACCCCCCACACCCTGTGGGATGCTCTATCCACCCCAGCACCTCAGTGATCATGAGCCACGCTGCTACCTCAAGGTATGTAGAAAAAACTTTTAAAGTTGTGCCTGTGTCCGAATCACTGATTCACCGAATCAGCACTGAATCTTCAGATTCGGATTTGGCCAAATCGAAACAGGGACAGTGATCCAAATCAACGGATCGAATCGCTGTCCCTGATTTGGGCCGAACCTGAATCCAAATCGAATAGGGCCCATTTTGCACACCCCTACTCAGGGGCGACATGTAGGGGGTGCACGTGGGTGCCCATGCACCCCCTGAGCGTGGCAGTGCACCCCCTGCAAAAAGGCGCTGCCAACACTGTTGGAGGTGCCTGCAGGCAGTCACCACTCACCACCCCACCACCAACACCGCCGGCGGCATCCGTGGGCAGTCCGCAATCACCCCTGGCCACCGCCAATGTTCCTGGCAGCGCCTGCAGGTGGTCACCGACCCCTGATCAGCGTTCGCCCCCCCCCACCCATCCCCACCGCTAACAGTGCCAGCGGCATCTGCGGGAGCTCCGCGCTCAACGCCACCAAGTTCCCACCAATGCAGCCATGCCACCCCAGCTGCCAGGGGCATGCACTGTTCATGCCCCTACTGAGCACTCTAAACTGGGATGATATATTGGCTGCCTGGACTCAAAAAATGAGCACAGCCTACAAGGCCAAAGCACCATCAGATGCAAGCCCTGACTCTTGATACAGCCCAGCCCAGTACAATAAAACCAGTCTCTAATCTAAACCAGAACTTTGCTAAGAGGTCAACTAGCAATTGAATAAAGGAGAGGTCAACAAGAGACAGCCAATGGACATGTTGGGGGGAGGGGAGTCTTACCCACTTCCCCTTGCAGTAGAGGCAACCTCATACCACTGTCAGCCAGGCCATACGCTAAATGAAATCTCTTTGTCATTCTGCAACCCTTCTTAAAGACCCAGTGCTTAGCAGGATGTAGTGCAGACTGGAGTTGAGATTTTAAAAAGCCATTTCCACTTAAATATGGAAATGTGTGTGTGCTGGTTTTTATGACTTCCTCGTTATTTTATGATTATTACAGGTTATTCAAAAGCAAATTGGAAAAGCATCCTTTATTGCCCCTCTTTCAAACCATAATGCTTTAAAACACCATTAAAGGTTCTGGTTCATGGCCACAGAAGGGTGAGTGCTTAATGAATTAAAGCTGAAGGTTTGTCCACAAGGCTCAACACGTCTCTGCATATAGGTGAAGAAGTGCATGTGGGTCTGTAAGATCCCCCCTGGTTTTGAGACCATGGGGAAGCTGACCCATAACTCAGTGATTCTGTGGTTTGGCTAAGCAACCAAAAAAACGAAGCCTGCATAACAAGACTAGAAATCTCATGATGATAGTCTTACTTGAGGGATTTCCAGTACTTCCTGCTTTTTGGTTCTTGCTAGAAAACAGATGTTCTTGCCATCCTTTGCACTGCTGTTTCAAGTACTGCTGGAACCAGGAAGTATAGAGAAGCAAGAAAATGATAAACCATATTTACAGATGGATCGGCAGACATGATCTGACTATTTTGGAACAGAAAAGTTTGGGGGATACTGAGTTTTGGGCAAGCGGTCGAATTGGCTTCTTGCACCAAAATAAGTTCACACCGCTCTTGCGCAATATGATGAGCAAAGGCTAGCGACTCAGCCCTAACTCTCAATTCCCTTGCTTGGTTCCTAGCCAGTTCTTTAACTGCTGGGGCCTCTAGTAGATGATTGTGGATGTGTTTTTTTGAAGAGCCCCATATCCAGCTTAATGTTGATATGTCTAGGGTGACATCCCAGGCCCACAAGCAGCTCTGAAGTATAATCATTATCCTCATGTTTTGGCTTTTGGATTAATATCCTTAGTGATTCGCAGCCAAGCCATAGTACTACCAGCTGGAGGTATTATGGCCAGATATCCTGTAGCCACTGGATCTTAGAAAGCCTTCTTATCTGATTAGAGACTAAGCCTCATTGGGCTTGACCAGGATTTGAATGGGATATTCCAAACGCAATTGCAGATGGCTTCAACAGGTGAGCTCCTACTGAAAAATAACAGTACAAGCAGGGACGACTACAGAAAATGAAGTTCTTTGTCATACTTAAAGTGGAAGCCACTTGCCCACCCAAAGGGGAGAGCTCGAGAGAGTATTTTTCTCAGTCATAAGGGCAGGGATTGTAGTACTCGGGCAATTTTCCAGGATTCTTCCCGGCTACATTTCTCTCTGTCTCTTCATTTCTGCTCAAGTTCTTGGGTGACGGCAACAGTGCAGAATGGTTGTAGCATTTCCACTCCAGGGGCAACTGCATTTCACCAATAATGTCGTTCTTTCTACTCTTACAGAAAAACACGTCCTTTGGGCTGGAAGGTGTTGAAATATAAAGCAAACTGACAGTGGCTTTTAGAAGTCGCAGTGAAGGATGCTATAGTGCACAGCTCAGAACGACTTCTGAAAACAGCATTTTCCAGGGCTCAAAATGGTTTTTAGGACTCTAATTCAGCTGAATGAACAGGAGGATTGTATTATATAATGACATGTTTTTTATGCCTTGATATGTAAGGACTTTGTCATACATGCTACGCAGTATGTTGTAAGCCACGAGCCTTTGTTGGGAGGTAAGTAAATGGAAGAAATAATGGAAGGCTCTGAACAGGTATAACTTTCCATCCCTTTAAACGGAGAGGAAGGGGCAACTTAAACGATGCAGTGTAATGGCTGGATCTGCATGCTTCTACCTAAGCTAAATCAGGGCTGTCCAGCTGGTGGCCTAAATGCCATATCCGGCCCACAAAGCTGCATGTGGTGCATGAGGGTGAGGGAGTGCCCACCCATGCACATGCATGACATGGAGCTTGCGGCGGGGTGGCCCCCACTGGTGCAGTCCATGGGGCATGCAACCCTCAGCCACTTAGTAGTTGGACAGCCCTAAGCTAAAGCATTTTAGCTTTCAGTCTGCATGAACTGGCATTATCCAATGCATTGACAATGGAAGTGCAGAAAGCTCCCTTGCTCTGGCATACAATGGAACAAGAGAGGAAGCACATCTCCAACTAATCCCAAGTAGCAGCTTTATCTGTCCTGGCTGAAGCTAAGAAAAGCTTTAGTTAAATGCAAAAACCATTTTGAAGCACAGACGCTTGAGACTTACTGGTGTCAAGTATGCATACTAAAAATCAAACAAGCGAACATGCTGTTCATTTGGGCTAGCAATTACTGAAAGAGTCAAACCCCTTACCATGGTACCAGAATAGAAATATCACTGTTGTGTTCTTTCTCTGCGTGGACAGTCCCCGAGTCAATAAATAACCCTACCCAGGGTAGCTGACATGAGGTTTCTAAGCACTTGCAGGACACAGTTATTCTGCAAATAAGTTTTATATACTAGGCTGCTATATGAAATCAGGATTGTATATAGTAGCTCCAGTAAATATTTATCTAATACAGGCTCCTATGTAACTCGTGATCATAGCTAGTCATCTTATGCAAATTAAATACACTGAGGAGATGTCTATAGGTTGAGTTTACTGAACAAGGAAGCAGTAAGGTCTCTGCTGCTCCACAAGAGAAGCAGCATGGCTTCAGGTGAACTAACACAGCTGAGTGACAGTGCCAGCGAGCCTACCTCGGTGCTGTTAGCCCGCTCACAGTGTCAGGCAGACAAGGCAATGCTCTATCCACTTTCGGTGGGATCCCATGCAGAACAGCATGGTGTGTTCAAGGGCAATGCTCCTATGCTGGGTTTACCTTGTAGACGTGGTCTACTCAAAGTCTTGATGTCTTTTTTTCCTCCCTCTTCTTCCACTGTCCATTAATAATTCCCCCCCTTGTACTTTCCTTGTTCTGAAGAGGGAAGAGTAGTGTTTAGAAGGACTTCAAAGAGTTAATAAGCAACTGTGTTTATAGCTGACAAATGTGCATCCACGCTGAGGGGTGCATTTTGCCCTTACTGTTCTCAAACCAAGAAGATACATCTCTCCGTGCACTCACACACGTACGCTATATTGATATATGCCTGCACAAATGCCAACATTAAGTACAGACAGTGCTTCATGGATAGAAACCTCTGTGTGGGGCTCCTTTAACTAAATCGTTGACACTGTTTGGCTATTTAGAAGCGGATAAATTTTACGGATTTCACTATTGCCCGCATATGGAAATTAATTTTCCGATGAGGAATTTTAAAGGCTGTGCAGACCTTCAACCTCAGCCCTGGGAGGTGTTGCTTCATCTCTGTTCTTAATTACAGCCAGCTTTCTTTAATGAGGTAATGTTCTTCTGTTCTGGGTTATCTTCTAGCAGACGGGGCAGCAGGTGATCCATTGGGGAGGAACGCTTGAAAAACATCATAGGCAAGCTGTTTAATGTTAACACTATCATTTGTCACTCGGGTCTTTTGGATAACTTGACAGATGGAGCACATTCTCCTGGGATTTCATCAGCCTCTGGCCTGCTGCTTAATGCAGTTTATCAGCAGGTATCAAAGAGGCGAGCAAGACCTCGCTATTGGGAGGAAGTTTATAGAATCCAGTACAAAAATTCAGGAAATGTTCAATAAAATGCTTGTGTAATCATATGGCAGAAGCAGATTCTCGTAATGATGGGTTTGCAGCAGAAACCATGGTATTGACTTCTTTCAACCGCAATTTGCATACTGTGCTTAAAGAAAAAAAAACCAGCAGTGGAGTTAGGGGGAAGTTCTGTTAAATATGATTCTACAACACCTTCCGCACCTTTTACAGAATAGATTTGGGTGTTTAACCCTTCAACAACCTTGTACCTTCCCCTTGTCTTCTGTCTGCTGTGTTGACTATTGAATGAAGCTCTAAACCAGTGGTTTTCAACCTTGTTAGACTCAAACAGAAAATGTCAGCTCTTAGTTTGCACTCCTTCTTGACTATAGAAAAATAATAGAGCAATTTTTTCTGTTGCAAAGAACTCAGAGAGACCACAGCAGGGCAGAATGCTTTTGATGCTATGGATTCCTAGTTGAAATCTCTTGAAGCATCTTGTGAACCGTATTTGTATACCTATAAAAGCTAACATTGCATGGCACCCCTGAAAAGATCTCAAAGCACCCCAAGATGGCACTCTGGTTAAGAATCGCTGCTCCAAACATGCTCTCTGATCAGTCAGTGAAGGTGGTGGTTTACCCCACTGGGCGCATCCACACATGCAGGCCCGTGCACTTGCAGCAGCTCAAATAGAAGCAGTGCAAATTTGAGCTGGGGCTTTTTGCCTCCGCGCACATGCCCGGACATGCACTTTGGTGTGGGGCAAATTGTGCCACTTAGGGCAAAATAACCCTGCATGGCTTCTCCTGGATCTGCAGCCAGGGGGAGCTAGAGCCCGGGGCCAGCACCTGTGCTGTCCCAGCAGTATAAAAACCTGCCCTGTTCTGGCCCCAGCAGTACAAAAAGCCTCCCTGTCAAGTAGCTCAGGTCTGCTCACTCTCAGGAACTTCTGGGGCCCAGCCAACTGGTACCTGGGGACACTACCCCTTGTGCCAGCTGGACTGCTGAAGCAGCCCTGAGAGTTCCCTGCACCCTCTACCCACTGCGGCAGTCTGGCAGTGGGGGCTGCTGCCTGGCTGCCACCTGCTGCCACCTGCCAGACACACAGGGGCACTGCACAGCCAGTAGACTCATCTGGCCCTCTGGGCCAGTTGCCAGTGGGCTGTGGCTGCAGAGTTGGCCTTTGTGCAGGACTACTGCCATGTGTGCCCCTGCCCGGCCATCTGGGCATCTATCGCCTGGAAGATATTCTAAGTGTGGTGGCCTGCTTTGAACTGTCAAAGCACTTCCTCCTGGCCCCAATTGGCCAGGAGGTCGGCCACCTCCAGCTGGGTCCAAGGTGCCAGCTCTGAGAAGGCTCCTCTGCCTGGGTCCCACCACTGGCCTCCCTAGCAGGAATTCTCGTGTTCCCCCTTTGAAAACTGAAAAATCCCTGATAAAAAAATCCCAAAGTCACTCTGTAAAATACCCTGAAATCCATGTTCCTCCACAATTAAAACAAAAGACCACAATACAGAGAGAGAGAGAGAGAGAGGATGAGAGACAGCGAGACAGCGATCAGTTGGACAATGTTTTATTGATATATCTACAGTGTTACAGCAATTTGGAAGGCTACCAGTGTCTCTATCATCATAATATAATGAATTCTAAATACCTATATGTTTTGCTGACCCCCCAACAGGGGCCACATGGCCCCAGCAGGGGCTACACCCCACCTCCGCTTGCTCTCCCAGCCCCCCAGATTGCTGCCCCACCTGGCCCCATTCCCCACCAGCTCCTGCAGCCCCCCAATGGCTGCCCCACCTGTTCCCCCAGACACCCAATGGCTGCCCTGTTTGGCCCCATCTTCTGCTTGCACCCGCAGCCCCCCATGGCTGCCCCCCACTCTCAGCCTCCGGGCACTTAAAAAAAAAAAATCCTCACACTCACCAGCAGTAGGGGGCTCTGGGGCCTCATGGCAGAGCCGCCCCCATGCAGCATGGGGCAGTGGGGGGCAGCAGGGCTCCCCAATTCCCCCCACCCAGCCCTACCCCTGATGCCTCCCCTGCCCAGCCCCAGCAGTTGGAAAAAAAAAACGCCCACACTCACTGGCAGTAGCAGCTACTGTCAGGGTCACTGAGGCCTCATGGCAGAGCCCCCAGTGCAGCACGGGGCAGCAGGGCCCAGCCCAGCCGCCTGGCACCCACACTGCCACTGCCCCATCGCGCGCTTGTGGCCGGGGTCAGAAGGGCGCTGTGTGGCTCTGTGCACTGTCAGGCAGCTGAGACCGCTATGGTTGTCACCCAGCCCCATGCTGCATGGGGGGCTCTACAACATGGCCCCAGCGACCCCGACAGCAGCTAGTACTGCTGGTGAGTGTGGGCTTTTTTTTTTTTTTAATTGCTGGGATGCTGGGGCTGGGCTGGACAGCGATCGGCAGGCAGGGCTCAGGGGGCAGGTGGGGGATGGGGCCAGGTGG
>NW_005842163.1:16178-53641 GCF_000455745.1 Alligator sinensis | reverse complement strand
GCAAGGCTTGTGGGGGCTCAGGGTGCAGGTGGGAGATGGGGCTGGGTGAGGCAGCAATTAGGGGGTTCGGGGGGCAGGTGGGGGATGGGGCCGGGCAGGACAGCCATCAGGGGGCAGGAGGGGGATTTGCAGTGCCGGGAACGTTTTTTTCATTCCCCGCACGCGACTCTTGCAGCCCTTTGAGATGCTGCAAGACGCATGTGCACTCATGTGGATGTGCCCACTGAACCCAAGCTGGGAAAGTGTTAAGGTTAAGGAATAAATTGGTGTCTTGGTCCATTTCCTGGTGGGCATAATTCTGCATCATACAAGCAGCCCCTCACATGTACGGCTAGCAACCTTCCGGCTAAGGAATTCCAGCGAGGGGACGGTAGGAATGCTTGGCTTGCTGCTGCCGGAGCTTTATCTCTTCTGTTCATTAATAACACTTCAGTCCCAAGTGCTATCAATCCAACTCTTTCCATTAGAGCTAAAAGCCCAACCGTGGCTCAGGGGGCCAAGTGTATCACAAGATCAGGCTCCAGATTCGCTTCTTGGGGTCAAGGGGGTATGAAATCCCTTCCTCAGTGACACAAAGGAAGATTATCCCTCTCCCAAGAAAGCATAGTCTGCTACAAGAGAGGCATACATAGAGGGACACAGGGTCCTACTGTTACTGTCCACAATGTCCTGTTCGGGCAAGTGCTCTGAAAGCTGCCACTTTTATAGACTACTGGAAAGAATCCTAATCAGATGCAATGCCTGTGCTGAAAGCCAGCAGTATGTTTCTGCAGCGCTGGCATTATTTATGTCTCAAAAATCCTGTCTCTGGCCATGGATGGGGGAGAAAAGAATTAGGCCAAAGCATTAACCACCAGGCTGTAAAGGAGCTGCTGGTAAGGTGCCATGTGGCCAGTGCAAGGAGACAGCTCAGCCAGGGCTGGGGAAAGCCTGTTTCTGAACACTGCCATGTGTGTCCAACCTGCAGGAGGGGGATTGAGTTACTCGTGGCTAAACCTTCCCTGCAGAAGCAGCGCTGTACTTTGTACAGTAATATTCCTTGGGATTCAAGCAGCAGTCTAGCATTAACAACACAAGAGGCAGGAGGGGAACAGCAAAGTCCCCCAGATCACCTTTCAGAGGTTTGTTCTCCCAGGCCTGGGCAGAAGAAACTCCCCTAACGCTAAGCCTAGTGCACTCACTAATGTTAATGGGAGAGGCAGGGAGAGGCGAGCAAACTCCTTTGCGTGTCCTGTGCTCATTATGGACCATTGTTCTGTGTGTTTTATCATGTCCATGTGGTGCAGTGTCGGCTTCACCTGTGAAATGCAGATTTAGCTTCAGGGCTGCCTGCGTAAGAATGTAAAATCCATGTGGTTCCAGCAGTTTTGGAAAGATCCGAAATGAGATTTCCAGCAACAGAAACGTACCCAGTGCAGTGGCCTTGGATTCTGTCACTAAGTCTGCTTTTACATGACTCTGCTTTAATTATTAACTTCACTTACATTTGTAATGTACATATTGTTCCAATAAGCGTTTTAGCATGTGACTGGATGGGCCTAAACCTTTGCTGGGAGTGAAAAGTGCAGGGTCCACTGAAGAAAACCTAATGTTTAACCCTGCAGTTGCAGCTATTTCAAGAGCTTCAGCTGCTGCACATTGACGTTGTTCTGTTGAAAACTATAGCTTGGTTGGGGCTGAGGGGTTATGTGCATATGGAGGCAGAACTGAGCCCGTTATTGCCCTTTGGTATCCTAAAGAAAATATAAAGTCTGAGACTTGTAGTGACTGCAGCCCCAAATCCAAAAACATAAATTAGTGGAGCTTTTGAATGCTTTGCAGATGAATGAATTACATGTCTGGTACTTGGTGTTGTAGTTTTTCATCAAGCTCCATATGTCGATTTTGCAATCTGTTGCCATTAGAACAGATGCTGGGGTTTTATTTTTCCTTCTCTTTTAAAGGGAAAGTCTGAAGTGTGAGACAAGGGGGAATCCTGTATTGCTCATTGAAGTACAGTGTCATTGGGGTGGGCAGACTCTTTCCTATGTGAGGCACCAGCTTCTGGGCCACATGCTCCTATGACTTCATGGGAGGTTCTTTTTTAGCTTAAGGGAGCTTGGAAAAGTTATACCTCTATTGCCATTGAAGTTTGAAGATGTCTACCAAGAAGCAACACAATGAACCAGAGCACGTGTGTGCTCTGCATGTGCCACACCTGGAAATAGATGTTAAAGCCAGGGTTTGAAATACAGGAAGGCTTTGGGGGGGGGCTGAGACCCCATACCAGATGAGACCCCTATAATAGACAAGATCCCCCAGCCCGCCCCGTGCCTTTCTAAGAAGTTCAGGTGGCTGCAGTGGCAGCAGCAACTCCTTCCAGCTCCCAGCTGCCACCACTGCAGATCCTGCCAAGAGTTGGGGTGCAATTCGAACCCTGGTTATAGCCACTGTAGAGCAGCCCTGAGTGTGCCAAGAAGCATACCCAAGACAGCAAAGCTACTGGCATGGGCCCAGGACCGTTCAAATGCAGCTGTGTTGCATCCATTTGGAGATGTAGTGTACCCATGCTGTCCAGAGGCACTTTAGATAAGTCCATTGTGGGCAAAATAGTGTCAGGGAAAACCAGAGATGAATAGGTATTCAGTATGTTCCAAAATATCTGAAAACAAACCCCAGCCCTAGTCAGCTATATGCAGGAGCGGCCAAACAATCTGTCTGTTTGAGAACTTATTCCAATTACCATGTAATTTATTTGCCAGTAATTTCTTTCTTACTATTGAATCAGCATCAGTGACAACTTCCTAGTAGTCAAGTCCTTCCAGGAACCAAGCATATTTACCAGAAGTGAGCAGTACCAAGCTTAAGCAATTCTTACAGATTGTTATGGGGTGGAGGGCTTGGAAGTTTTAGCATTTACAGCATTTCCATGTGGTGGTTGGGTGAAATCACAGAATCGTAGGGTTGAGACCTCAGGGATCATCTAGTTCAACGCTCTGCACCTAAACCCTGCCATACAGTTGCCTATCCAGCCTCTTCTTGAAAACCTCTGTAGCAGGCTTACCTTTTCAGAGCTTGGGTTGAGTCCCAGGATCAAGGGTCTGCTGTTTGATTGGTGGAGCCCGCCCACCGATCCGGAGGCAGTACAACCGAAGCAATGCCCCACCCTTTTCTGAAGGGAGGGTGCAAGGAGGAGCTGGACCTGAATTGGAACTGCATCAGCCAGGTCTGGAGAGCTTTGGGGGTGGAGCCCCTGAAGAGTATAAAAGGGAGCGTGCTCAGCATGCTGGAGAGAGATGACGAGGGGCAGGGAGGAGAGAGGAGCTCCAGAGACAGCCGTCCTCAGGACCCTGCTTGAGCTTCAGCGGTGCACAAATCAGCTCATGGGGATCAGGCTCTAGGAGCCGCTCGAGGCAGCTTGAGTCTGCGAACCCGGCAAGCAGCTGGGCAGTCGGTGTGCAGATCAGCACGTGGAGACTGGCCCTGGGAGCAGCTCAATGCTGCTCGGGCCTCACCTGGTGCATGGGTCAGCGCACAGAGGACCCACCTTGGAGCAGCTCGTGGCTGCTCAAGTTAGCCCCAGCCCTAGGCCAAGTGACCGGACCCCGCAGTGGGTTAAAGGTGGCTCCACCTTTAACTAAAACAGCCCCGGTACCCAGAGCAGGGCCCAGGAAAAGGAGGACCCCCGGTATGAGACCGGGGAACCAGGTCCTGTAAGGGTTCAGCTCCCGTGAGAGACAGAGAGCCCCGGGCTGCCCAGTGCGGGGCACCAAGCCATCGAGGAGAGCCGAAGGCACTGCTGGAGAGAGGCTCTCATGGGATCAGCCTCCAGGGGACGAGCCTTGACTGCTTCAGAGAGGAAGCGTGAGTTGCTGGGGAAGCGGGCCCCACAAGAGAGGCGGGCACAGGACAGGAGGGTCTGCTGCCTCCACCCTCCATTGCAGGAAAGGTGTGTCCACATCCCAGGGTCCTAAAGGGGAGGGGCTCCACGGAAACCCCTCGGGGAGGTACTGACTGCACTCCCTATTTTGGGTGATTGTTGCTGTGTCAAGGTCTATATAGCTATGGGTATTCTTTAAGGAAGTTTATATGGTTTATAGGTTCTTAATGTGTTAATATGTAGGTCTAGGAAATATTATTAACTTATCTGAGTTATATAAGTTGAGTCCCCGTATGTGTTTATTGTGCTGTAACCTTAACTACCTTGTTCGATGTATTAATTATTATATATGTTGTAAGTTATATGGTTTATGTGAATTGAGGGATATTATATACAGTGATATATGCTAAGCTTTATTGTAAATATGTCATGTTTTATCTTAAGTATTTATTATAGTAATAAATTGTATATAGTTAAGCACTCGGTCTTGGCCTGGCTCTGTAGAGAGGAGAGGGAACTGCTGTAGTAGCCGGCCCCTCCATCAGCACCCTGCCTGACCCCCACCACTGTCATTGGAGAACAGGGCACACCCCCCTGGGTGTACCTGGGCTACACCTCCAAGGAAAGAGATTCCATACCCTTCCTAAGCAGCTTGTTTCATTGTCTTATGGTTAGGATTTTTTTTCCTGAGATTTAATCCAAATCTGTTTTGCTGCAGTTTAGACTCATTGCCGCATGCCCTGCCCTCAGTGGCAGAGGAGAATAATGTTGCTCTGGTTTTCTGTATGGCAGCTTTTCAAATATTTGAAAACTGCAATCATGTTCCTGCATTTAATCCCCCTTTTCTCCCAACTAAGCATACCTAGTTCTCTGAACCTTTCCTCCTATGTCTTTCTTTCCAAACCTTTTATCATCTTGACCACTGATCCCTGGATCCTTTCTAGTTTCTCTACATCCTGCTTAAAACATGGGACCTAGAACCGGCCACAGTGTTTCAGCTGAGACCTAACCAGCCCCAAGCAGAATGGTAATATTTTCTCACTTGTCTTGCTTGGAAGAAAGAGTGGTCTAAGAGGTTGAGTACTTGACTGAGACTTGGGAAATCTGGATTCAAATCCTGTGATCACTTAAACTTTCTCATGCCTCCATATTATCCCTGCTAAATGGGAAAAAAATCTCCAACTTCAAAGGCTTACTCTGAGGATAATGCTCATGCTACAATAACAAGGGCCATGAAAATGCTCAGATAGGAAAATATACAGTTGGTCCAATAAAAGATATCACCCATAGAAAACCCTACCTCTCAGATAATTTCTCAACCAACATCACTCTACCATAAATGGGACAAGTAGTGGAAAAGAGTACAAACCGTACAAGGGAAAGCAGCATATCCTGATGTCAAACTTCTACAATGAGGTTCTCCACTAAAAATAAGTATAACTCTTATACTCTAGTGTCCCTTTTCCTCCAAAAATTGTAACATAATGAAAGCCAAAATTTCCTAGTATTTTAGCAAATCTGGACCCTCATCCAGATGAAACTAAACTAAAATGTTGAGGACTAACTTGTTATTGCTAATATTTCCCAACCCCGTGGTCTGAAGTAGATGACATTCATCAGCAGAGACCATAGAGCCATTTAAATAATGTTGTACCTTATTCCATATCTGTAAATAAGTAAAAGGTAATTTAACTAGTGAATTCTGTCTATTCCTAGCGGACAAGCGTCCTTTATGAAAATCACCAGCACAGCTGACACTTTCAGAGGGTCTCTATCTCGGTGCATATAAATTTATACGAGCAATTTTGTTTTGATTTGCATGCAGAAATAGGGTTGAGTGCACAAGTACTAATTTGTGCTCCAATCATTCTTTTTTTCAAATGCAAATGGAGCCATGCACATGCAAAATGAATGCACTGCAACTGCAAATATTGCTATGCCCCCAACCTGAAGGCTTGATGAAAACTTGGCCTAGATTGTTTGTAGATTTCGTATCAATTTCATATTTTAATTTCCTTCCAAGTCAGGTCAGGCAAGTTGGAACTGTGCAGGGTACTTTGTGCTGCTGCTCGTGATGCATCCGTTCTGTGGGAAGCAAGATTTCAGTCTCTAGAGCTGTCAGTCTAGCAGCTTTCACAAGCAGTAAAAAGCCCTTTTTACAAGATCAGCACTTTATTTTTCTTTGGCCTTTTCATTAATGAGGTGGATGACTAACTGATTCAGGGCAGACTGCCACGACTCAGTGTTTGATAAGGACCCCAGCTCTAACTCAATCTTGCAGCTTAATCACAAAGAGCAATATTTCAGCACTGCATAATTGCATCAGTACATTTTTTCTATATTAGGCAACTTTTCTCCTACAGGGATTTAAGGTCTCAGTGATATAACGACACCTTCGAAGCTATCTATCATATTCATTTAAATCTTGCTGACCAATCCCATGAGATGGAGAAGTCTAGAATATTTTTAAATCACCAGTCTATGCCCTTATGGCACCCATGTTATAACATCTTCCTAGCTTGTAATGATGAGATCGCTTGCACATGCACTTAATCAGAAATAGATTATTATCACTCTGCAAACACCTGTGTTAGAAGTATGTCTGGCTTTTATTAGCGTAAATTCCTACTGCTGACAAGCTCTGGGAGATGAAGACAGGAAAGAAAACCAAGATTCCCTTGCACAGCTGGAGTATAAACTTGAATTTTTGTTCACATTTATTTTTCTTCTGCAAATGATTTAGCTGCTATTGATCAAGATTACCGCCAAATAAAAACCAGAATCCACTAGCTTGTTTTGTTGTGTGCAACATGGTCATAAAACTTGCCTATACCTCCTCTTTTGGAATTTGCAGTATTTTCTGTCTAGGTTGCATGCACAGCTCACAATATAAGTGCAAAGAAATGGGCTGTGCAGATACATTTGGTTTTAACATTAAGTTAATAGGTATTCAAGAGAAGCTAGGATTCTTAGCTGGAACTCCATAGCATATTTGTTAACAGAAAATGAGTTGGTGCAGGGGCCCTTGAAATGATTATCTTTAAAATGTGCAGTCATGATCAGTGACAGGTATAAAAGATTGATCCCAGTGGTTGCAATGAATGGGTACAATGTGATATCATTAAGTATTAAGCATGTGTAGGAGGGTAGGGAGGAAATATATAACTGAACTGACAAGTTTGGGGAGATGAGGACAGGAAAGAAATCCAAGCTTCCCTTGCACAGCTGGAGTATAAACTTGACTTTTTTCACAGTCGACACCCTTCCTAGCCCGGGGGTCCCTTACTAACACAAGAACTGGATCCACTGCACAGAGATGTAAATGGTAATGTGATGGTAAAGTAGTGAGAGGGTTGAGCCCAACTGGATTAAGATACAAAATGTGAGTGTTTGTTGTTGGGAGACGCAGTGCTGTCTCAGAAACCTGAGGTACAGATAACTGGGTAGAGGTCCTCTTTATCCACTCATGCTGAAGCTACGCCTCTTAAAAAGGAGGAATGAACCATCATCAGTGGGACCATTTGGCTGCATTTGACTCATCTCCCAAGCGTCAGTTTAACACAGTCATGCTTTAGCTAGTGCAAGTTCCCCGTATCATTCATTGCTTAGGATAGGGATAGGCATGCCTGCTTTAATACTAGTCAGGAGCCAAAGAGAGAACAAAAAAGAGAGAGCGTGACCAGTGATGAGGGCACGCTACTGAGAGGTGGAGCTCCTGGATTCTGGGCTCTGGTCCCAGGGCGGCTTATGGATTTTTCATTGAAGGGACACTGAAAATAAAAGCATAACCAGGGTCAGGACCAAGACTGATCCTAGGGCTCCCCCTCCCACAGGACTGCCTTCACCCCCAGGCTCTCTCTCTTTCTCACTCATTCTCTGACCTCATGAATCATACTTTCTTGGTTGCACAGTAGCTCCGCTTCCACAGAAGCATGGAGAGCATTTCTACCAAGACTAACCTGTGACCTAGTGCTTAGGCCCGGGGTGGGCAATTATTTCAGGCAAAGGGCCGCTTACCGAGTTTTGGCAGACTGTTGAGGGCCGCATTTCCCTTTCCCGTGCAGGAAAGCAGGAACAGCCCCATGGTCCCAGGTCAGAAGCTTCTGCTAGGCAGGGGTTTCTGGTTGGGAGGTCAGGGCTGGGCAGACCTTGCTGCTGGGTCCTGCCACTAGCTTCCTCTGGGTCCTACTTCCCCTGGCTCATGTCATCTTTGACAGGCAGCTAGGAGCAAATAAATATTAATTTTCTAATTTTTTTAGGGGCCCCGCAGGCCAGATAGAATGGCCTGGCAGGCCAGATCTGGCCCCCCAGCCATATTTTGCCCACCCCTGGCTTAGGCACTGTCCTAGGACATGAGAGACATGGGTTTGACCCCATCAGACTAAGGCCTTTTAATCCAGATCTTCTAATTCCTTCCTGAATGCTCTAACTTTGAGATTCATATGCAAAGAGGCCTCTCCTGCTCCTGCTCTGGTTGTGTGAACCAGTTCTCAAACCAACAGGAACCACTTAAGCACCCCAGTATGCACCCAGGGGGGAAATCCTTATCAACCAGCTCTGGCATTCCCTCCCCACCCCAGCATGCTGCTTGTTGCGAATCTCAACCCTACCCAGCTACGTCTCCTCATTCACTGTACAAGGGTCTTACATGCCTAAAGCGAGTTAGTGAATCCCACCCCTGCATCTATGCAGGTAAAATTAGGTACCATGATATCTCGGCATCACCCTGTCTTAGTGTCTTTCTGGAGCTAGGTCTTTTAACAACCCTTAGTGAGGATTCACTAATCCATAATCTTGTTCTACTTCCATCTTCTGGGGTGCTGAGGAGTGCCAAAATCCTACCATAGAGATCTTACCTTTCTTCGTGGTAATTAAGGTAATAGACTGAAGTTAGCAATGTCTAGCCAGACTTACCCTGGGGCTAAATACACAGGTCTTTTGCCCTTTAATACTTAAAGTGCATTTATATGGAGCTACTGCACTGTCTTATATTACAAGATAAATTATGAAAAATAAGTTGGCCTCCAAATGTAGTTTTGTTTAGCTGCTCTGGGCATGAACCTTTTCACTTGAGCTCTGTTTTCCAGACCACCTATCTTCCTCACCAGGAAGATGAAGAGAAAATAATCAAGGCTGGTTGAAGTATATTTAGACAAGTGGCCAGTGTATCACAGAGAGCTCCCTCTCTGCTTGGAAAAGAGAAGATCCACAATGGAGGAAAAAATAAAGAACATATTCAGGACTGTGAAAGGTAACACTATGGTGGGAAAACTGTGTCACAAGGAGGACAGATGCGATATGGACTATACATTTGACAGACTAGGTCAACCGGCATCGAGGGAGGCTCAGATGCTTGAGAGGTACCAGATCACCTGTTAAAAAGGAAAAATGAGCTGCCATCTGCAAAACTGCTTGGTCACATTTGACTGGTGCAATGACTGATCTCCCAAACCTCAGCTTGGCATCATCCTCCATTCACTAGTGCAAGTTCCACAAATCAATCATTTCCCAGGGTAGAGGTAGGAGTGTCTCACTAGTGACAAATTGTTGTCACATTACACTTCACTGCCACTGACAACATTTGGAAATATGGAGCAACAGGTGGGGCAGAACCAAAATCCTCTAGTTTACAAAACATGGGTTTCTGTCGCATCGTGATGGACAACATTTTCAAATGTAGGTACCCTAGAGCCAAGGTCAGGAAAACTTTGGCTGAGTTTGAAAAATAAAGGATTTGCCCACTTTTTTCCTCAAATCATCTTCCTGTCACTTTCCAGTCTTTTCTTCCTCCTTATCCTACAGTTATTCAATCATAGAACAGAGCTGGAAGGAACTTCGAGAGGCCACCTAGTCCAACCTCCTGCTCAAGGCAGGATCATCCCTGTCTAAGCCGTCCCAGCCAAGTATTTGTCCAACCTGCGCTTAAAAACCTCTAAGGACAGAAACTAAAGAACCTCTCTAGGTAATCTGTGCTTAACCACCATCACAGTTAGAAAAGGTCTTCCTACTATATTACATAAATATCCCCAGTTGCAATTTAGGCTCATTACTTTTTGTTCTGGCTTTGGAGGACACAGAGAATAATTGAACACCATCCTCTTGAAAATAACCCTTTTTGTACATGAAGACTATCATCAAATTCCCCCTCAATCTTCCCTTACACAAATGAAATAATCCCAGTTCCTCCATTTTTCCTTATATGTTATGTTTTCTAGATCTCTGATCATTTCTGTGGCTCTTGTAGGGAGTCTTACCAGTCTGTCCACACCTTTCTTGTAGTGCAGTGCCAAACACTGGACACAGGACTCCAGTACACAGTACACAGGCTTGGCAATGCTGAATTTAATGGAAGAATAATCTTGTATTAGAGTCTTCTCTTAATACACAGGAGTATACTATCAGCTTTCTTGTGTATCAATATTATATTCATAGGATTGTAGAAAATGAGGGTTGGAAGGGACCTCAGAAGGTCATCTAATCCAACCCCTTGCTCAAAGTAGGACCAGCCCCAACTAGATCATCCCAGCCAAGGCTTTGCCTAGCCGGGTCTTAAAAACCTCCAAGGATGGAGATTCCACCACCTCTCTGGGTAGCCTGTTCCAGTGCTGTACTACCCTCTTTATGAAGGAGTTTTTCTTAATATCTAACCTAAACTTCACTTGCTGCACCTGGAGACCACTGCTCCTTGTTCTGTCTTCTCCCACCACTGACAAAAGTCCAGCTCCATCTTCCTCGAAATCACCCTTTAGGTAGTTGAAGGTTGCTGTTAAATCCAGCTCAGTCTTCTCTTCTCCAGACTAAATAAGCCCAGTTCCCTCAACCTCTCCTCAGAAGTCACATTCCCCAGCCCCCGAACCATTTTTGTTGCCCTCCACTGGACTCTTCCCAATTTGTCCACATCCTTTCTGTAGTCGGGAGCTCAAAACTGGACACAGTTCTCCAGATGTAGCCTCACCAGTGCTGAATAGAGGGGAAAAATCACTTCCTTCAGCTGCTGGCAATGCTCCTACTAACGCAGTCCAGGATGCCATTAGCCTTTTTCTCAACAAGGGCACACTGCTGGCTCATGGTCAGCTTATTGTCCTCTGTAACCCCTAGAGCTTTGGTGCAGAGCTGCTGCTTAGCCAGCTGGGACTGGTGCATGGGATTTGTTCCATTCTAAGTGCAGGACTTTGCACTTGTCCTTATTGAATCTCATGAGATTTCTTCTGGTCCAATCCTCCTATTTATTGAGGTCTCTCTGAATCCTACCCCTACCCTCCAGCATATCCTACTTCCTCTCCCAAGCTTGGTATTATCCACAAACCTGCTGAAGGTGCACTCCATCCCATTTTCCAGTCGTTGATGAAGACATTGAACAAAACCAGCCCCATGGCTGACCCCTGGCGCACTCTACTCCACACCAGCTTCCAACTGGACATCAAGCCATCCAACTACCCTCTGAGCCTGGCAATTCAGCCAGTTTTCTATCCACCTTACAGTCCATTCATCCACTCAACCTGTGCGTCCTTAGTTTGCTTGTGAAAATATTGTGGGAGACTATATCAAAAGCCTTGCTAATGTCAAGATATGTCATGTCCACTGCTCTCCTTGCATCCACACAGTCAGTCATCTTGTTGTAGAAGGCAATCAGGTTCCTAATCTAGTACCTCCTGGGCTTGGAAATAAAGATACCAGCATATCACATGGAAATACTGATGCAAAAATATTCCCAGGAAAATCTGATATATGAATTAACAGAAATCTCTCACGTAAGAGCCCAAGCCCAAGTTTGAATCTGAAGCCATATGTAAGAGTGCTTGTCCTGAGTATAGATATATGTATGCACCAAAAATCCAGATCCAATTTTCTCTCCTAGGGTTCTGAGACAAGAGTCAAAGCCAGAGCCTAGTGGCTTTGCTTGTACATGTGAACCTTGGGTAAACTTCCAAATGTCTAGAGGCGTATTTGAACTGAAACTTAAAATATGTCTTTAACACCTCTTTTCTGAACCTGGGATCACTGCCAAGAGATGTGGTCCTATTTATTTGCACCCATTCCCTGTGCAACTAAGCCCTCAAATTAGGCAATGCAGGTAGCTTTGAACAGCTGCATGCATGCCCTGGTGCTGCTCTTAGTATCTCCCTCATTTTGGGGAGTTACGCAGAAGTTCATGTAAATTCTGCTTTCTAAGTATGACATTGCTTGAGAGAAAATTACAAAAAACCCTTCATGTTTTGAAGGATGGTTTTAGTTCTGCTGGAATCCAACCAGTAGCTGTACTAATGACATTTGATCTGCAAAAGCAAGACCATCCCTAACTATATGATCCCAGTCCCCAATGATATCATTCCATATTGTTGATTCATACCCTGTGTAAAGTCCCCTATAGACCTCAGGTCCTTTTCTGCAGTCCTGTCGCTCAGCTGGTCATTTCCGATTTTGTCTCTGTGCATTTGGTTGTTTCTTTCCAAGTGCTTTGCCTTCAGTGAATTTCCTCTGATTTATTTCAGGCCATTTCTTAAGTGTATCAGGGCCATTTTGAATCCCAGTCCTGTCCTCCAAAGTCCCTGCTACCCCTGTCCTCCATATTCAAAGCTGACCCATCCTCAGTAATGCACACAGCAGAAGCAGGAGTTTATACTCCAGCTCTTATCAATACCATCACTTGACAGCGGTGCTCAAAGTGCCATTTATGCGCCTTGTAAATAATTATGGTTCCAAACGATATCAACATAAACACTTACATTTTATCGCCAAGGAGCTTTCAAGCCTACAGCTGGAATCTTGCTAAATAGCAACTAATTCACGAGGCAAAACATGTTTCAAAAGTAATCTTATGTTCCCTCCTGCCTCAGCCCAGTAATAACTCATGCACTGTATAAACATTTCAGAAGTGTGCTTAACGTGGTCTCCTACAATATTAGCTTTCATCTTTTTTTTTAAACAAGTGGATCTGTTCCTCTGCCTAGCTGCAATGAAGTCCTATCTCTGGTCCTCTTAATTGCAAACAAAACCATCCAAACATGGTGCAATGCAAGATGCATCGAGTTCCCATTCATCTCAATGTGGTCTTAATCTGATGAACTTTCATTAACTGTTTCATTGCTGTTTGACTTCATAGGATCCTGTGGCTCTTCTGGGACTCTGTGTGAAAGCTGTGTTGTAGGACCCCCTTTTTTTTTTTCCTGATGTGAGCCTGATTCCTCCCATTTATTTATTTTTTAGGATATTTCCTAAAACTGAGCCATGCAAAAATAACCCTGATGCAAAGGAGAATTTATGATCTCATGCACCTTGAGCGCAGAAGACCCTTGAGCATTTTTATGAATGACAGCGAACTCTCAGGACTGGATTATAGCCTTAGCTTGCAATCCAGGAGGACTGTGTGTTGTTTGTAATTACATAGTGAAGAGTCTAAATTAAACCAGGTGTCTTCCCAGTTTTGCCAAAAAAAAAAGTTTGACACACACAAGCTTATAAAAAGATGGCTTTGCCAGATCACACCATGATATATTTTCCCAGCCACTCAAACAGCCCCAGCAGTGAAGCAATTTTCACAAGGATGCAATTTTTTTTTAAATTCAGAATAATAAACAGATTGACTGGCTTTGTCATGAAAAATAACATGAAAGGGAAAGGTTCTATGAAGGAAAATCTGACAAGTTGTAGGTCACGAAAGTTTTGGTTCAATCTTGTTCACATTATAGGGAAGTAAATTATTGCTGAAAACTTATTTCAAATGGTCCTTCTCTGATTGGCTTTTATTCTAGGGTGAACAAATACTTTAAATGTGAGTTGTTTCCATTGCTTGTTAGTGATTAGTAACATGCTGACTAGGGATACAGAAAGCATGCATTGCTCTGATACAAAAAGAAATGTTAAATGCAATGCTTTCTTTCAGCAGCAAAATACCCTTTGTAGGTCTATAATGCTTGTGAATTATATTGAGAACATTGTAACTTGGGCACCTGACTGCAGGCACCTAGAAATTTTTAGGTATCATGGAAATTTTGGTTGTTTGCACGGATACAAGTTCTAGTCACTGCTACCCCTAAGAAAAGCAGCTTGAGTAAGGAAGAATTGATTGGTGCTATAATATAGTCTGACAGCTGCAATGTACTTTTGCTGCAGTAAGATCTAACTGCTATTAACAGGACCATTTAAAATCACACTGATAACACAGTGTTATCACTAAGTAGCATGGTTTTCAATGATGCTGAGTCCAGCTTCAGTACGCTCTGCAAACTGGAATATTTGACGCATGTAAACACAGACTTATGTGCTTAAAATTTTGACCTACTTGCTAAAAGGATTTGTATGAAATTGGAACTGTGTTCCTTTCTATAATCAAACACATTGCAGGGGGGGACAGGGGACCACTTTTGAAAGGGAAGCAGAGCATGAGGTTGCACATAGCCTGGATCTATGTAGTCATCTAGCGGTAGTTGGAGTAAAACCAAAGAGCTACAGGGACTGTGATGCCATTGATTAACTCAGGAACACATGCTCCCCAGCCCCTGGCAGGGCAGTGGCAGGGGAGCTGCTAAGTAATGTGCGAGGGCTACAGATGCGTGAGTGCCAAATGCTGCCTTCCATGGACCCATATGAAAATGGGCACCTAATTAGTGGGGACTAATTAGGTGGTCAGACATAAGGCTTAGTCATATCACGCTTTTATGGACCACTGGCCATAGAGATGGGTGGTGTCTTAACAGTGCCACCCTGATGAATGGACCTTTGACTTTGGCCCATTGTCTCCTTACGCTGTTTCATTTCTGCGTCCATCAGCTGCTGGAGGAATTTTCATCCATAGAAAGCAACAAAGGGTGCAGCACTTATGAGGCGTGCTATGCCTGTGTCACATGAACTACATCTACACAGCGCAAGGTAGCTCTGTGCAGAGATACTAGAGGCTAAAATGGAAGTAGTTTAAGCCTCCCTGGTGAAGAGTCTCATTGACACGGCTATGCTGTGTCCGGTTCAGAAGCTAGCATGCACATACCTCAGGTGGGATCTCTTTCCACTGTACAGACATCCCTGCTGCCAACTACACTGGGCACATCTCCGCAATGAGATGTTCATTGCAGAGTTGCCTAATTAGCTCCGTGTAAACGTCTCAGCCTCTACATGTGCAGTGCTATTAGTACAGAATAAATTAATTAGTGCTACCACAGGTAAGTACTTGTAAATACAACTACTATCCTGCATTGGAGATTTTTACTTTGCAGCAGTGCACATGTAGATGCTGCCCCAGCTGGGCACAAGGGTGCTTCAGTGCGGGGCTACCTACCAGCTCGCTCCACGCTAGAGCACCCTCCTGCCCCAGCCAGGCCCTCCACAGCCCATTAACTGGGTCAGAGCAGCCGTGGACTGGCAGGCTGACTCCCTGGACCCGCTGCCATCCAAGGCTGCTCTGATCTGACTCAACGTGCTACAGTCTCAGGCATATGTGTAAATGCGGTGCCTGGGAGCAGTGAAGTCTGGTGCAGTATATGCTGGTGTTTATTGCTTCACCTTTAATAGCATGTGTAGATGTGCCCACTGCTTCTTTCTTTTCAGAATACCTGTCTCCTATCAGAAAAAGAAATTATTTTGTGTCCAGTAGCTTCTTCTTAACCAGGGTACTATTTGCTTCTATATGCACAAAACCCATCATACACTGCACATACACTCTCTGAATGACACTACATCATAAGGCATCAAACATTCAACATCAAACCTCAGACCTTGGGAACAATTTCAAGGATGAGTCATCTGAGCACATGGGCACCCTTACTTTGACAACCACATGTTCATGGGAGTAGTCCCACTAATTCCAATGCTGCTAGTCATGTACATGCTCATCAATGCACTGGTAACACAAGACAATATGGCCTACTGACATCATGATTAAATAGGAATGAAATAACCCTGCTGCTAACATTTGGTTTTTATCCTAAATGACTTGCATGGATGTGAACTTTTAATTTGGAATTTGATGGATGGAGGAGTCAGTATTATGTCGTGCATCCACAAAGCTGCCTACACCTGAGACGTTTGGACACTAATGTCTTACTCATCTTCCTGGAAAACAAAGCAAGCATTGTACATTATTTTCCATAGCTGTCATAGTACAGTCTCCCCTTTAGGTGAAAAATATTCTTGGGTCTCCCTGAAAATAAATCTCAATTCACCTCTGTAAAAATTACACAAAAGAGTGGGGGGGGAAGCCACAAATCAGATGAGTTGTGCATTAATCAGTGTACAGCACTGCTAATTTGCAGCACTAGAGCAAAATTTGCTCCTAGGATTTCCCGGGAGCAAAACAAAAAATCCCAGAAAAAAAGCAGCCCAACCCATGCCAAAGTGGTGAGCACTAAGATAAATGCAGAGACAGGGAGCAGGCAGCCCAGGGTTGCTCTCCCACCTCTGAGCTACTTACTGATAAGTAGATATAGATATAAATATAGATATAGATATACACACACGTGATCCAGGCTACATGCAACCTCATGCTCTGCTTCCCTCTCAAAAGTGGTCCCCTGTCCCCACCTGCAATGTGTTTGATTATAGAAAGGAACACAGTTCCAATTTCATACAAATCCTTTTAGCAAGTAGGTCAAAATTTTAAGCACATAAGTCTGTGTTTACATGCGTCAAATATTCCAGTTTGCAGAGCGTACTGAAGCTGGTCTCAGCATCATTGAAAACCGTGCTACTTACTGATAACACTGTGTTATCAGTGTATTTTTAAATGGTCCTGTTAATAGCAGTTAGATCTTACTGCAGCAAAAGTACATTGAAGCTGTCAGACTATATTATAGCACCAATCAATTCTTCCTTACTCAAGGTGATTTTCTTAGGGGTAGCAGTAACCATAACTTGCATCCATGCAAACAACCAACTTTTCTATGATACCTAAATTTTCTAGGTGCCTGCAGTCAGACTTCCTGTCTGCCTGGGGTGCAGGGTGCATCAAGACAGGGGAGCAAGCAGCCCTGGGCTGGCTGCTCTCCTGTCTCCATGTGCCTTAGCATGGGGGCTTCACTGCAGAGCCCCAGCACTGAGGCACACCGCACCCTAGCCAGCTGCTCTGCTCTGCAGCTGGGGAGAGAGCAGTGTGCCACAGCCCGAGGGCTCCACATGCTTCAGTGCAGGAGATTCACTGTGAAATCCCTGTACTGAGGCACATGGAAACAGGGGAGCAACCAGCCCAAGGCTGCCTGCTCCCTCATCTCAAAGCACACCGTACCCCAACCAGGCAGGGAGTGGCTGGCTGGGGCACAGGGTGCCTCAGCATGGGGGCTCCACGGTGTATGGAGACTGGGGAGCAGGCAGCCCAGGCCCCCATCTCCACATGCTGCTCTCCAGCTGGCCAGGGCACAGGGTGCCTCAGCATAGCGGATGGATAGCCCTTGCTTAGGCATCCTGTGCTCCAGCCAGCCCCCCTGCACCACGTGGAGCAGTGGGACAATGTGCCCCGCTGCAAAGCACATGGGCAGGGGTGTGCACTGTGGCACAATGTAGTGGCACAAATTTGTGCTGCTACTATTTGTGATCGTGCTCCTGCTTGTGTAGACCGGGCCTAAGGTGTCACCCTGCCCTACCTTCTGCCTGACTTCAAACTAACACAATGAACCACCTCTGGACATTGCTTGGGAGTAAGAGATGGGAAGCTAATGAGTTTCCAGCCCTCAAAGGACATTGGGTTTGCTCACCCCTGGTTTGCACTGCAGAGTCCAAGGACAGACATTACGTGCCATGCCAAAGGCATCTTCATTTACATATGTGTAAAGGTATGGTCTGGTTCCCAGAGTGTTGTATTGCAAGAGCCCTCTGAGGGCCAACTAAAGAGACTGTTAATGTCCACCTGATTCCTGGCTGCTTCTTACAAGTGAGGCCTGTACAGAGATAAAAGGTGCACCACATAGTAAGTACAGACGGGTACATACCCTGTATGACACAGACGGGTATATACCCTGCATACCAAGGTCAAGACATGAAATATGCACCCTACAGCCTAACTATGAGCAACGAACTTTTTCTAGTTAATGGGAATTAGCATCAGAATGGAACTGACTAAATATTAGGTTATTTTCACAGTTGGCCAATTTTACTGAATCTCTGAAACCAGTAATGGAACTGGGCAGATACTTTTCAAATTCATACTGCGGCCTAAGGAAACTAGGTGCAGCAATGATTAAGGGGCCAATCCAGCCAGAAAGAAAAACTAACATGGAAAAAGGAAGAAAAATCATTTTCCTCCAACTCTCATTATTTCACATGCCTCAAGCTTGTCACACCTTACGGGTCTCTCCTTTGAGACTTTGGCCCTCTTTTTATGCCACCAATCAGTTTTGTTTTCTTATTGCCAAAGCATCTATTTCTGCAGGATTGCTGTGTTCCAGGTGAGGCTGAGCCTCTGCTTTCTATCATTCATGATAGTTTTAATATTTTCTCTTCCGTTATTTGGAGCAAAGTTCTGTTTTCTTGTTTCTACTCCACTCTAAACAGAGGCTTTTTAATGAGCTGTCCCTAACGACGTCTACATCTCTATTCATACAGTCTGTATAAAGCACCGTTGTCTAGTGGAGTAGTGTGAACTATTCATTCTGATCGGCATTACCTGTCACTTTTTTTATTAATAAGCTGCTTCTGCTACCTAGCCATCTTAGCTTTGCTAGATCCTGCCACCTCCTCAATTTCTCCACTCTAGGCTTTGCACAAGACATAGATTTGGATTGCCAGAATATTTAAAAATTGATCATGTTCCTTCAGGTTACATGAGACAATGGGAGCATTTACATGTGCAATTAACGTGCAGTAAGGTTACAGCGCAGTAAAATAAGGCGCACTAAGATGTGGCTGGGAATGCATCTATACATGCGCCCTGTCAGGTGCAGGTTTGTGCCTAATGGGAGCAGCCCAGTCCAGGGCTGCTCCTGCCCTGCCCTGCCCCACCTGCAGCAGCCAGGGGGAGCTCCAGGCTCCCCCATGTGCCAGGCCAGGGGCTGGCAGGGGGCACAGGAGCTAGTCCCAATGTGCACCGCGCTGGGAAAGCTGTGCCAGCTACAGAGGCAGCTGTCTCCCGGCTGTGTGCACATCAGGATGGGGCCTGATGCGCATAGAGCCAGGAGACAGCTGCCCCTGAAGCTGGCACAGCTCCCTAAAGCATTCCTGGACACCTGCTTCCTGGGCTAACCAGGAGCAAAATTGCTGTGGCTATGTGCATTATACTTAATACTCCAATAATGCTTTTTATTGAGTGCATATTCCAGAGAGAGAGACAGAGAGAAGAGAAAGAATGAAAAAATACTTCTCTTTATTTAAAAATGCATACAAGATCAGGCAACTACATCTATAATGGTACTCATACATTAGTAGTGGGGACCAGATAAATGCCTATACTAAAACCCATGGCTATGTTTATGCATTTAAAGTTCTTTTTAACCCATTTTAGTGCAAAAGGTCACCAGCAGACTCTAAATTACTTTATCACTCAATCCAAGTAAGTCTTATGATTTAGATCTGTCCGCACTGGTCTGTGACCAGAAGAACTGGATGACAAGCCAATCTATATGTGGATAACCTGGAGAGGGTCCAGAGAAGGGCCACTCATATGGTTAAGGGCTTGCAGGCCAAGCCCTATGAGGAGAGACTAGGGCACCTGGACCTCTTCAGCCTCTGCAAGAGAAGGTTGAGAGGCGACCTTGTGGCTGCCCATAAATTCATCGTGGGGGCGCAGAAGGGAATTGGTGAGGCTCTTCTCACCAAGGCACCCCTGTGGGTCACAAGAAATAATGGCCATAAGCTAGCAGAGAGCAGATTTAAACTGGACATTAGGAAGAACTTCTTCACAGTCAGAGTGGCCAAAATCTGGAATGGGGTCCCAAGGGAGGTGGTGCTCTCCCCTACCCTGGGGGTCTTCAAGAGGAGGTTAGATAGGCATCTGGCTGGGGACACCTGAACCCAGCACTTTTTCCTGCCCCGGGCAGGGGGTCGGACTCGATGATCTATTGAGGTCTCTTCCGACCCTAACATCTATGAATCTGTAAATCTATATCTCATGTAGACTTTCCTAGATTACTTTTTATTAGGGTTGCCCACCCTCCCAGATTGGCCAGGAGTCTACCAGACTCAGCATCGATCTCCTAGTGACTATTGAAAGCAATCCGGGAAATTTTAATGAGATATTTTAAGAAAATGAAATTAATGACATTACGTCATGTTGTGGGGGGAGGAGGGGGAATCTCCCGGGATAGCTTCAGTCAGAGTTGGCAACCCTACTTATTATGTAAATTAGAACATATTCCATGTTTCATTTCTTTCTAGTAATTCTAATGAAAATTTAACAAAAGAGAAATTCTATTCTCATGAGAAACTAAAACTGTGCAAGCCCTGTTCTTTTTCCACTGAAATTAATGACATAATTCCACCCCAAGTGCAGCCTCATTGTTTTTCCAGACAATACTGAAAAAAGTTTCTGTCATATTAACAACATTGATTTTTGTGCAACTTTCATTCCTAATCCTTGGGAAGGTCTAAAATAGATTTAATGGATTGACGAAGTGTTTGCCCATGTTTTTAAAGAAATAAACTACGAGAGTTGTGGTTAAGGGGATTCCTTTATGTGGGGTGAACAAGAGGAAACCCATTTCTAGAAACCATTGTGGTGATCACAATAGGAGACGAACAGTATTTTGCCATTAGGAACAAGTATTTTCTGCTAGTCATCAAGCTTCAATAGACTCCTCAAGTTCCTTGTGTGTCTCTTGCTTGAAACCCTCTCTTTTAGCCACTCAATGTAATGCCTTGGGAGATCTAGAAAGAACAAAGTGGGCATTAAACATACAAACAAGGCAGGGGTCAATTACTGCATTAAAATCCCCAAGTGCATTGTTTTAACACAAATTTCACATTTGCTCTTGCATACTTTTAAGTGATTCCTTATTTTGTACCTTATAAATGGGCACCAGACGCCAGAGGGAATTATCAAGATTTCAGTGAAACTTGAGATGAAATAAGTAGCTTTAGGTCGGGAGAGATTTAAGACGAAAGCATTCCAGGTTTTTTCAGATTCAACAACAAGGGGAATAAAAAAAAATGTTTAAAGGCCCTTTTCTCTCACTTTAAAAAGTTTGTCGTGAAACATTTCAGAACATTTGTCCTTGCCTGCTTCTCTTTGCTCTGTTAAAGAAAGCTCTGGTACTGTATTCTCATCCTGGAAAAGCAGGCCTACCTTCCTCTCTCCATTTCAAATGTCCTCCAGCTGTATAAATGCCGTCCGCTCAATCAAGACCTGTTTTGTAGCGTTACAGCTTACATTTGGTCTGTCTTCTCCTGCCACACGGGGGGCATGGGAGCATTGAGAGGGGTTAGTGCAGACGCTGGCTTGCTTAACGCTGTGTGTGGGCCAGTAGCCAAGTGATTCTGTTTAACAAGCTGGTCACAGAGCCACGTCTTACGTTGGAACATGGGGAGAATTAAAACATACATTTTAAATTAAATAATTCAACGTTGTTTTTTCACTTTTTTAAAATTTTAATTAGAAACACTTTTTCTCCCTTAAAGCCCTCCTGGGTTGAGTTAATCAGATCAAAGAACAGCAAGTTCTGTACAAGAACAATTCATGTCCCATTACCGAGGCTTTCACGAATGATCTGGCTGCATCCTGAGTGGATAAGATGCAAGTTTGTGGCTCGTCGTTTGAAGGGAAAGGAGAGGGAGCGCACACTTTCACTAGAGTTTTTCTGAGAGAAATAATTGCCGTTAAATAAAGCACCCTGTTTTATCTTAACTCTGTGACCTTTCACAGTAGATCCCTAAAAGGACTATTCACAGTCCTACTACTCCCTGATACAATGGCATAACTCTCTCAGGTAAAAGCAGTGCTGGTTGCGTCTGCACCACCTTGCACAGCATCCTAGGACTTACAAAAAGCCACTGCCAAGTCACAAAGTCTAATGGTACAATGTGTTGCGGGACTTCTGTGCTTTGAAAGCTGCGTTTCCAGACCGCTATAAAATTTTGCCTTCTTCATGAAGTTGAAAATGTGGCATCGTTCTCATAATGAGAGAGAGTTATTTTCCAGGTTTGTCCAAAGAGGCTGAAAGGAAATACATTTTCCCTTAATGATGCATTATATTAATTTAGCTTAAATGGAGTTGTTTGAATTGAACTTTGTAAATCAACTGTGCTATTTCAGGCACCAAACCACTTGCTATGTGAACAAATGGCCACAGGAGTTTATCCAAGAGCAATGAAACTCTGATTTCTGACAATCACTTCAGCCATGCAGAATACGTGTCTGTTTTATGGCACATCTTGAGACATCCCCACTCGGCAATGCCCAGCATCTTCACGCCTCATCTTGCAGAATTCCCAGTTCGTGCAATTCTCCTGTGGAATAAGGCAATTATGGTGCGTCCAGCAGCTCCTGCTGTCCATTGCTGATTGCAATCATGAATAAGCACTCAGAAGTCTAGTTCATCAGGAGAGAAGGCACAACTACTTGCAGTGTGCAAGCACCCAACTCCAGGCTTCTGGAAACATTATGGGCATTGGCACTTTTACATGTGCTCTCGGGGCGGGGAGCACACTTTAATTAGAGCAGCTCCAAGAGCCACTCTAAAGCATCACCACATCTTCAGTGTCCCCGTGCTTAAAAATGGTGATGGGGGCACTTAAACAAGCTTTAGTTCAAGCACCCCCGCCACCATTTTTAAGTGTGGGGACACTGATACTTGATGTGCAGGAGGCTGCTGGAGCACAGTAATTGCCGCACTTCAGCCGACTCGATTAATTGAGTCTGCTCCAATCCCAGCGGATCGGAGCAGCCTCTGCACTTGTGTATAGGCGCCTTATATTTTTACTGACCATGCTCAGAGACTTCACCATGCATAAACAAGGTCACAGACATCCTGTTTGCATAGCCATGATCATATCTGAACTGTGATACCTTCCTCCTGAATTACCTTCTGAATGACATAAGTGCTTAAAAGTGAAAAAGTTTCAAAAGAATGCTACTACTTTTTGTAATGGGCAAAATGCAAATTTATACAGGAAGCAAATGCAAAATTTACTCTTAGTGGGTGCATCTACACAAGATGCTACTGCGTAGTCATTACTGCACATGTATTTAGTAGGGCTGTGCGAAGCTTAGGTCCCTGATTCGATTCAACAGAGATTCAGCCTGATTCGGTGGCCGAATCTCTGAATCCAAATTGAATCAGGAGACCCTTTAATCTCTCCAAATTGAATTGGAATCCTCCAAATCAATTCGGAGAGATTCGGAAAGATTTGG
This sequence comes from Alligator sinensis, assembly GCF_000455745.1. NCBI lineage: Eukaryota > Metazoa > Chordata > Crocodylia > Alligatoridae > Alligator > Alligator sinensis. Next base: position 30,518 of record NW_005842163.1, on the reverse strand, counting down.
TGATTCGAACATAGACACAGCTTTAAATGTTTTTTCTACATACCTCGAGGTAGCAGGAGGCTTGTGGATGCTGCGATGCTGGGGTGCATGAAGTGTCCCACAGAAGCACGGGGGGCTCCCCAGTGTACTCAACAGCAGACCCAAAAGTGGACCAGAAGGACTTCCAGTCCACTTCTGGGTCCTTCGAGCAGCGTGCCAGGGAGCCCCCCCACACTCCCCCAGCTTGGCGGCTGGTGCCTCCTGGGTCTCGGGGGATACCCGGGGTACCCCCATAGCTGAATGCCAAGCCAGGTAGGTGTGGGAGGGGCCCCAGTGCACTCCCCGGTGGACCCAGAAGTGGACTGGAAGTAGTTCCGGTCCACTTCCAGGTTTGCTACTGCGCATGTGGAGGGCCCCCCCATGCTCCATCTGCCCCAACATTGCAGCGTTCACAAGCCATGCTGGTACCTCGACGTATGTAGAAAAAACTTTTAAAGTTGTGTCTATGTCCGAATCGCTGATTCTCTGAATCAGCATCAAATCTTCAGATTCGGATTTAGCTGAATTGAATCAGGGACAGTGATCCAAATCAACTAATCGAATCACTGTCCCCAATTCGGGCCAAATCTGAATCCAAATCTGAATCCAAATCTGAATCGAATAGGGCCCACTTTGCACGCCCCTATTATTTAGTACTTGATTATACAAGTAGTAAATTAAGTATACTAAAATTAAAAAAGTATTAGTAAATTTAGTACTAAATTTATACAAGTACTAACATTAATCAGGTGCCAAATAAATGTGCAGTAAGTGGAGCTACTGCACAGTAGCACCAGCAAACATCTTTTAAGTGCAGCTACTGCACAGTAGCCTAATACTGCGCAGTAGCGTATTAGCACTGTCGGTGCTGTGATACTGCACTATATTATTACAGTGCTACCACGCAGTATTATTCGGCTTCTATGCAGTCAGTGTCTCATGTAGATGCACCCAGTGAGTATAGTATACCAAACTATCATTTCCTTTCTACACACATTTGTGCTAGCAAAAGTCAATCCCAAGAATGTTTGTGGTCAATGTGTGTAAGCAAAGTAAATTCATTTAGAAATTCTAGTGAATATTTTTGGAAAGTTTCCCAACATCTCTGGTTACTGAAGCTTTCTATCTAGTTCCTATAGTCCTCAAAGTGAGTAGCTTTCTTCAGGGGATTAAGAACCTTTCAGATGAATAAGTGGCTAAACGCTTTGCTGTACTACGCATCCCAAGTGCTTGGGTGCATTATGAACGATTGTCCTAGGGTAACTTCTTATTGTAAGCAAAATCTGGAAGTTGAGTCATACAACTACAAGTTCCAAGAAATGATAGATAAGTATCCTAGACCTCTAGGTTACTACTGCATATATCTTATTCTGCTGTCACCTGGGAAAGAAATATGCAGAAAAGTTTCACAGGATGTTGGTGTTCCTTTCCAGGTCTAGGATCTTCATGTGATTTGTCCTTCTTGGCCTTGGCTGAAATTTTGTCCCAAGTTTTGTTGGAAAAATCACAATTTAAAGTAAATGGGGCAGAGGCGGGAAGGGTAACAGAAGAAGAAGATGAGAATGAGAAGTTGCTTTAACTACTTAGTTCCAAATCGGTGTTGATCCAGAACCCTGCACGCCCCCCCACCCCCGCCTTTTCCTCCAGGAAAGGAAATTGTGGGGAAGGGAATATTAGGCATACAGTTTGCAACCACTTTTCATCACATAGATTTGTTCTCAGCCAGCGGCACACTTTGAACAGCAGGGTGGGACTTTCTAAAGCACTCTGTGCTGGAAAAACTCTGCTTTTGTTCAAGTCAACAGGAGTTTTGTTAGGTCTCATTGAGTCTTGACTGTTCCAATTGAAACCCTGACTGTAATTATTAAGGCTGAGATTGTCCAGGGGGCCTGCAGAAGTTGGGAACACAGTTTACAGTGATGCTGAAACCTTAAACCAGAGTTGGGTGTCTAATGGCCAAGTCTCCTTTGAAAACCTGAGCATCCATTTCCAAATGGATTTTGCCAGAGCCAGCAACATGGTGAGGGTTTTGGGGAGTTGTGTGGTCTAAGCTGATCCATAATCCTATAGCCATACTTTAAGACACTACTTACAGCTTGTTTAGTTTTTGATTCATTTGATGATCCAGACTTCTTAGCACTGGAAATGTTTATGCCCCAATTACATATCGCATATTTGATACACTTAATTCTTCTGACATAAATATGAAGTTATTTACATCAAAGCTTAGTTGGTTGGAAACCTTCCTATATATATTACATATTATATATAATGCTTTCCTGACCTATAGCCCCTAAGGGCCAAATCTAATCCTGTTGAAGTCAATGAGAGTTTTGCCTTTTACTTCAACAGAACCACCCTGTGACCCTAAAAGAACAATACGTACTTCATCACTGAAAATTAAATAAGCGTTTTCTTAGTATAGTGATATAACATGCTATCTCTCTGAATGAAGGAGTTACTGTCTCATATGTTTTTATTGCATATATATTTGAAACCATTTCAAACACGATATTGTTTTATCAGCTTTTGTTCTTAGTTTTTCAACTTAGGTTTTTCAACCTAAGAATGAGGAATGTCATTTCTTATCTTGGCTGGCATCTCAGTGTTCCTCTAACTTTTAAAAGAGCCCTTTATGCTTAACCTAAAGTGTTCGAGCAGCCAAAATCCTTTTCCACTTTGCTGTTAAATAATTGGGCTATTTTAGGCTGAGTTTAGCACAGAAAGTGCTCTTGGCTGACCTATTGGCCACAGGTCATATAGCTAGGTATACTGTCCTGAGGTCAGCAGTGTGCCGTGATACCTTCAGAATTTGGCAGTTAGCTGAGCCATTAGCAAACCCATTTTGGACTTTCTGGAATACGTGTTTTTCAGTTTCAAGCTTGCAAACTCATTTGTTGGTGATGGATGGTCTCTATTAAGAGGTTAGTCCTAACAGAGTCTGCTTCAGGGGCCTGCTTTCTTGAATGTTTATACATTCTTTTTTAATGCTGCTGCTCACGGTACTTCTCAGATGCGGATGAAATATCACAACCACACCCACACTTTGGCAGAGGGGATATTTCAAAAAATGCTTAAGTGATTTAGGATGTGTCTAGACCAGCTGCATCGCATCCCAGAAATGGGGCAACAAAGTGACCTGAGCACATGACAATCAGCAGGTCTAACACAGTGTGCCTGAAAGCAGAACTGGGAGTGGGATTAAGGCTTTGTTGCCTCATTGCCAGCAAGGCAAGGACAAATAGATACTGGGGGGGAGGGTGCTTCTCAGCACCACTCCTGGTTGGGCTACAGAGGCAGTGTGGCCATACCTGGGGACAGTGCTGGATGATGACATGCTGAGGCCCTCAACTCTGTCCAGTTTAAGAGGATAAAAATAATCTATACAATCCACGAAAATGGATTTTCATGAAATTTTAATCTGAATTATTGTTATTTCTGCACAAATTTATGAACTCAATGTGAATAATAACTGGGGAGCCATATATAGGTATATTTTGGTCATATTAGAATGAAAATGTCCATTTGGTTTTTTTCTTGTTTAGAGGTCCTTCATATTGTGAGACCCTAAACTGTAGTTTAAGTAGCTTAAGCCTAAATCCAGCACTGCCTAGGGAAGCCTAGGGGTTCATATACTACTCTAATAGCAGCAACTACAATGCAGTGTAGACCTTCTGGAACTAACTTTAAACTAGCTAGCTGGACTACCAGTAGTAGTCTAGTACCAGTAGCTTAGCCTAAACACCCAAGTATTTATTTCCATGCTACTAGGGCAGGCTTTGCAGCCTACATAGGGCCCCATGCTGTCATGCTGCCCTGCTACCTGTACCTGTACCTGAGCCAACTAGTAGAAACCCTGTAGTGTAGCTTAGTTGTAACCTAGCTGGACCTTTTAGCTGTATCTGAAGTCTCCGTATGAAAAGTGGCTTCATTCTCAGTGAATGCCAATGGGGCTGTTAGTGGGATTTTTCTGGTGAATGAACATACTGGCCACTGAAATATTTTTGACCACTTTGGGCCAACATTTCAGTGTTGATTACTGGGAGGCGCTAATCCTCTATAGAAGGTTTTTCATGCAAAGTTGGGGTAATGTCGGAGAGCATTTCACAACTGCGTGGAAACTGGAGCGGAAGAGAGAGAGAGAGAGAGAGATGAAGCAGTGGGCAGGATACGCGTGCTTTTCCCAGAAGCATTTTGAACCGCTGGAAGGGAGAGGCAGGAGTGAGGGTCTGGCTCCCCAAAAGGGAGGAAGCTGAGCCCTCAAGGTGAGTGATGGGCCCTAGACAAAGATCACAGTTGATTGCAGCTAATGCTCTGGTCCTCAGGGACCTGTAGCATATGAACTCTCCACCCTGAAAGGCTGCTATTAAAAAGCCCTCTCTGAAACATGTACAAATAAGCTAGAGGTAATGAAAGCAAGGAGCTGGCAAAGAAAATTACACCTATGGCGGGTGTCGCGAGGGTAAGACGTCTTCCTCCGCAGCTCTACCGATCCATCTCAGCTCTGACCTGCAGCATCCCCCTGTGTTCTTGGCACTGATCTATAAGACCTGTCCTGTCCTGATCTGGCACCCCCTTCAAAAAGACTGATAAGGGGCCAGGCAGAGAGGTGGTTTTGTGCTGTGCCGAAGGGGGGGAATAGGAGAAGGCCCATAAACTCAATCTCACTTGTTACCCGAGGCCACTTCTGAACTCTAGTTTCCAGAGGTTGGAATGTCCCCTTCTACTTAACACTGGAGGGGGAGGCCAACCTATCTGCAGGGTTTCAAACCTACAGCTTTAAACATGAATGTGATTAATGTGTGGCTTTGAATGTCATGTATTATTGAACTGTATACACTGCTCAGGGCATGGAGGCTTTTCTTTTAAAGTGCAATACAAATGTGAGCTTGAACTGGGAGGGGTGGATAAAGGAAAGCACTAAGCAAAAGTATTTCCATATGTATTTTCAGAATGCAGTGCCTGAAGGACAGAGGGTGTGCTGGGAGTTATGCTATGTTCGACCAAATCAAGCCCCAGCTTTGAACAGAGCCAGTGAAGATGCACTGACTTCCCTTGCAGAAGAGCTGTTGAATACTTCACAACTGCCAAGAATGCCTAGAGAGCTCTCCTTTCCTGTGTATCTGCTCCCCCCTCGCCCCCTCCAGTGGATCGTTAGCGTTAAACTAACATGTACAGTACTTTTCCACACGGCCCCCCCCCAAGCACGTCAGGATTATTATTTCTCAGCAACCAAAGCGCTGATTCAAACAGAACATCCTTAAACTAACTTGAGTCCTGAACCTGCAAGAGGATCTACAAAGCTAGACCTTCTCACATGTGTATGAGCTCACTGGAAGCTGCTGAGACAAAAGGGGACTCTGGCTCTTGGTACTGGGGAAAGATATATGATCATTTTAAATACACTCACCTCAATTAGTCCAATTCGTTTAATAATAGAGGAAACTTTAAAAAAAAAAGCAATTGGAAAGTTTTGAAAAGCAAGGCTGAGAAAGAAGCGTTTCAAACATGGGCTCTTCCATTTGCAATCTATGACCTTGGGGAAGTGGCTTGACCTTCTTGTGCCTGTAACAGTCTGAAATTAGTGTCTGGGGGCAGCGAAGGAACCTTGTGAAATTTAATTAACGGGTGTCAAATTCTTTGAAAAGTACTTTGCAGTTAAAGTGTCAGATGGTAAATACCTGATGTGCCGTAACAGTTTCTGGCCAACTGCTAAATCTCTGATCGCTTTTTATGCTGGAGCTACCTCTGCAAGCCTGGGGATTTATTTGGGGAGGAAAGAATGGTCAGCCTGTGGTGCCACACGACAGAGTTTGTATTAAAATAGTGTCTGGGCATGAGGAAATAATCCCTAAAAAAAATGTATTTGATTAAATTTACCTTTCTGCTTGTGAATTTCCAAGAGCTTGAATCACTATTTAGTCAAAAGTGTTTGAATTAGTGGACAGAGCCTTATGGATGAGAATGGGACTTCTTGATTAAGATCAAGGGTTGCATACTCACATCCTAAAGCTTTAGTTTATGATAGTTATGTTCCATGCTGTGAATGCAGACACATGATACAATTACTATAGAGCAGGGATGTTAAAAATCCACCCACGGCGCTATTTCACCTGGCCGCTGAGGCTCCTAGGGGTGTAAGTTCCTCGACAGAGGAGGGGGAGCAGTGAAAGGAAGGAAGCAAGCAATGTTCATTCCTGCATCGCCACCCAGCCCACCACCACTGGTTGCCCTACCACTGGGTCCAATCTGCTCCCCGAGACTCCTCCCAATCCTCCTGTAAGGAGACCCACAGTCCAGATCTAGCCAGGAGCACCGGTGGGTTTGATACCCTTGCTATGGAGTCACTTATCTCAAATTATATTCTGCGGTAAAGAGCAGACACATGACTCCCAAACTACCTCCCTGCAGTAGGTGATACTACAGCACCTGACCACAAGGTGACCGCAGAGCCTGTTTGCATTGAGCAAAGGTCTACCCTGGGAGATGGAAATAAGGGAACAAAGGATCTGTACACTGCACAACTTACATTTGCATATCGTTATTCCTTACTTGCAAAGGGACACCTTCACTGTAGTGGAATGACTTCCACTAGTGTGATGCTGTGCATCAAATATCAGCTCTACTTTTAACACAGCGTTAGGACCTGTAGTGCAGGTCTCCAGCTGTCTTGCAAAGGCAGGGAGATATATTATTAATGAATCTTCAAGGTAAACTGTCTTCCATCTCCCTTTATCTGTTACCATAGGCATTATTTCAGGCCCAGGTAGGATTTACAATCCAGGCCACAAATAAAAGTCATGTGTTTATTGAAAGAAGTTATCTGTTCAGTGTCACCTCTGATCTTTAAAGCAAAGTTAAACTCAAAGGCGGGGAAAGATTTGCATCCTAGCTCTTCGGATCACAAAACCCAGTGCACAGTTGGCAAGGCCAGAGCCAGCTTTGCAGTAGCTTATAGGGAAGGATGAATAGATCCTGTCTGGTCTAAATCTTGTACCAAAGCTGGAATTGCAAGTGTTTCACTGTACATTGGTTTAATTCAGAAACATTGGCCAAGACTTCCATTTGAGATGGCTCATCAGGGAATACCTTTTGCTGGCTGTATGGAAAGGTCTTGGCAGAATAAAGGAGTTAATATAAATGGTTACCTTTTTCTAAAGCTCCAGTCTTGGGGATTCCATAAGGATTTGCGTCTGGGACTTCACCCGCTTGTGGGATGGGGCAGGGCTGGTAAAGGGGAGAGAGGCAGTAGCTGAATAAATAGGGTTTAGCTCAGGAAGCAGATTGGACTATATGATGAATAGGAAAATGGAACATTGCTATATTCGAACAGCCTTCAGCCCCTGTATCCCATGACTGCACTGTTGCCAACCTTAGGATTTCAGGAAACACATAAGAAGGGGCATATGCCACCAACAGCAAAGAGTTGCCTGATTTGACAGGACTGGTGAAGGGAGGAGAGAGACAGTGAACATTTCCAGATGGTAGATATAAGAAGTACAAGCGCAGTTCCTGGACCTGACACATTTTTTATGTTGATTTTGCTGACTTCTATTGAAAATACATATTGGAAAAGTATTGGTTCCGTGGGTTTTAGGAGGAAAGAAATCCAGTGCAGAGTAAAAATAATTCCTAAGTCCCAAAACAACTCTGAAACTATATTCACTGCCTATGAAATCCTAGAGAAAATTAATAGCCCTGTGGGATAAATCCTACAGACTGTAATTAATAAGGTAACTTCCTACAGAATGTTCAATCTGATTTCTAGAATAGCATCGCATGGATATAATGCATTCTATAAATGCTTGGAGTATTTTCTATAGAAGCCTGTAGGGATAGAAACAAATTCTCTCAGACTGCTCTATAAAAGTGTGTTTTCAACTTTTGTACTTTCCTTCAGCAAAATTGAACTATGGAAGAAATGCATGCATGCTGCATTCTTGCATTGGTTAGCATTTACCTCTCAGGTGGTTTGACCTGTCTGTGAGCTCATTACACTGGTATTTATTAAATTCTGAACTTCCCAGTATATCCAGAAACCTTCCATTGAGAGTGTCAGCTTTGTCTTGTTTAAAGCAACCTCCTCCTCCATTTTTAATTTAACATGGCCAGACCTCCTCCAGTTTTTTAATTAAATCTAAGAGGGAAAATAGGGAGTCTTGCAAGTTCCTTACGCCAATTGACAAACATGTTGGCATGCTCATCTGCTTCCATTTGCAGGATCTGACCCAGGATGAAGATCCTTTCTTCTAAATCTATATATGTCTATAGATAGATAGATAGATAGATTAAATATCTATATATTTATACATAGCTATACATCTCTCTCTCTCTATATATATATATATATATGTGTGTGTGTGTGTGTGTGTGTATATATCTATATCCATCTTGCGCTCTCTTGCTCTTGCTCGCTCTCTCTCTCTCTATATATATATAGAGAGAGAGAGAGAGATGGATATAGATAGATATAGATATACACACACGCGCATTTCTTCTATACAAACACATACATTGTGGAAACATTTTTTGCATAGGTTTATTTGGATCAAAAACTTCAAATTCATCAGAACTGTCACGGGTGATTTGCAGGATGTAAAGATACCGACAGGCAAATCAGCTTTGGTGTCACAAACAATTACATGCCACAGAATGATCCCAATTAGTAAACACCCTCCTAATAGGCCAACTCCCCAAGGATGTTGATTGCTTGTGACAGTGTTTTTCAGACTGTCTGCTAGAAAAACACAAGTCAAGCTTTGCGGGCTGGGTTTTGGCAAATGCCTTGTTACCCCTCCAAAAGAATCTGTGCATGAATAATTAAAAATATATTGGAGCAGAAGCATTATGTACATTCAGCTTTGTCACTCCAAATCCTTTTATAATGAGGCCTAGTCCTTGAACGCATTAAAGTGGAAGACCCTTCTGAGTCAGGGGTGTCAAACACACCCTGGTCCAGACCTGGACCACAGGGCTCTTTGCAGGCTGGATTCACAGGGCCAGCAGCTGTAACAGAAGCAGGGTCAGCAGCAGCTGAACAGCAGCTGTCCTTTGGTGGCAGCAGGAGGTCCAGCAGCGGTCAGAGGTCCAGTGTTGACTGCAAAGTTTTGGGGCCAGTGGTAGTGGTGGCAGGGGTCCGATGGGGCCAACCTCTTACATGTTGTAGCGGGGTGACCAGGGCCATATCATACAGGACCATGTCACACAGTCCTCGTTGACTCTCCTGCCAATGATGGCCAAGTCTAGTGAGGCCCACAGGCCCTGAAATCTGAACCATGCCCTCTGGCCGCACACCAACCTCCGGTAGCCCATTGGTAGCCTAGTAGGCTGGATCCAACCAATGAACCACAAGGTTAGCACCATTTTATACCTTTCTGCTTGGTGCTTCAAGTTTTATACCATTGGAAGTAACCATTTTTATGTTGAGTCTTTGACTTACATTTTGCCAGTAATTGCTGCCATTTTCTACAGTGTTTGCTTTGAAAGGGCCACCTTCAACTCTTGTGCACCTCTTCCATATTCAGAGGTTGGAAATATACTCACACTTCCCCTTTCTCTTTCATGCTATTCTTTATTTTATCCCCTAGTGGCAAGTTAAAGCTTTTCACGATTGGCTGGAAGGGTGAAACTGGAGATGAACTTGAAACTTGGTTGCCTAGTTTTCAGTTAAGGCAGGTTACCTGAAACATTTTACACTGTCATTTCAAACAACAGTGCCCCATCCTTACCACCCACACTGCTACACTTTCAGAGGAAGGAATAAAAGAAAGAGTCAGAGTACAAAAAAGGGATGAAACAAGAAATTAGAGCTGGTACCTTTATTCAACCAGATGTTTGACACCACCGGACTCGGAGAATAGGCTGCAGTTACTCACTCCTCTTCAACCTGGACAGTGAACCTAATCCTGATTTATCTGTCTGCATTCTTCAGCCAGTCGCCAGCTGATGTCTTCCTTTTCCACAAACACACTCTCACCCATACAGCATACAAAAGAGCAAAAGGTCGAGCACTTATGTCAAGCTACAGAGCAATACAAAATGGAGTTTTTAAGGCAATGCAAAACTCAAGAAAATACATAAGAATAGAAGCAGTAGGCAAAAGTCTATTTCCATATTATTTACCTAACCTCAAGCTGGTATTTATGCTATTTGCATAACACTATGCCCTCTTCCCCTCCCCCAGTTATACCACTAGGAGATTCCAGTCTATGGATGGGATTATAACATGGGCTGGTGGCTTTAGAGAACCATTCTTGCTGCCCACTGAAGTGTCAGGTACAAATACCATTAGAGACACGGTAGCAAAGGTCTGATCTGGTTTAGTAAGTCTTAGGATCCCTTCACTGAGAAAACACCGTGGGCGCTGACAGACGCGCAAGCCCCCGCTCTAACTCATCATGCTTTACAAAAAGCACCATGAGTTAGAGCAGCCCTGGTGATCCAACAGACGTCCACCTGTTGGGTCAGGGGTTGGGGATCAAGCCCCACTTTGGAGCTGATCCAGCTGAGGAGCCTGCCGGCAGCCTCTCTCCCCCAGCCCTGCTGCCTGCCAGCTCTGGTGCTGGAAAGGAAGGGGAGTGGGCTGGGGTTTGCCTGGCCTGAGCTGGCAGTAGAGGAGGCTGGGGAGAGGGGGAACCAATCCACACCACCCCCGAACTCAGGCTGGGCAAAACCCAGCTTGCAGTTCACTCTCCCTCTCTTCTCCCCGCTCCCTTCCTGCAGATAGCCCCAATCAAGTGATGGATTGATCCTAGGGAACGGAAGTTCCCTAAGGTGCTCCAGAGTGGAGCTCCTTCATCTGATCTCTCCTTAGATGAGGGTTGATTTGTCATGCAATTGGCCACTTTTAAAGCACTCTGCAGCTGTGCACATGTGTCACAGCACTGCTGTAGAGTGCTTTCAGGGGGGCGATAGTGCAACAAATGTAACTTCTGTCTGCGCCCTTGGTCTATCATTTTAAACTCTCTGATTCCAAAGTAACTGCCGTATGCAAAGGGGTCCAAACAGCACTTATCACCCTAGCAATATCATCTTCCCAAGTAAAGAAATGAAAGAGAAACTCAGACTTCATGCAAAATAGTATACCTACAGTTCACTGCAATTTTGCCACTGATGTCCACTAAGAATGGCGCAGCCAGGATCTGATTCAAATCCTATGTGAATTAGATATGTAAAATCCCCTTCCCTTTATTTGCAGGAAACTAAGCAAGCTCAGTCCTATAATTCAGTTCAGGTTCCTAATCAATCCTTTTTAAAACCTTTGTTCCTCTTTCTTCGCCCCACTGGATGTATTCTGGAATCTGGCAGACCCGCATGGAAATTTACCTCTAGGGGATCATTTAAGAGTAAAACATCCCTGTTCTTCCACCATGTGGAGGGAATACTTTGATGCAAAGTGGTCAGCCTAGAGGAATATAGAGTTACTGGAAGCTCAGGGTTTTTTTCCAATGCAATCAGCACTAAGTAACTGAACTACTGTGTTTGTATCTCTCAAAGGACCCAGAGCTACTACAGAAGCTCTGGACCATCCATTAATGGTTAATTCATCACCATTTGAGCTCCTTAGTTTGCAGCTGGAAGTCTTGCTGAAAAATAAACTACCATTCACACACAATTTACTCAGCTTGACAATGTTCATTTCTGTCATGTGGAAGAGTAATTCCTTCCACTCTGTGGACAACTAGATGAACCTCTGTGGCCTGCCATCATCCATTGAAACCTGTCATGCGTCTCCATGCAGATGTATGTCTATAGTTAGTTACCTCTTTATCCATAAAGAGATGGGAAACACTTATTTGGTCATTTATACTATCATCCAGCCAACGTGCTATTGTTCCCAAGGTACACGTATTAGTGCCCTGTTCAGTATTTTTCAACCTAACAACAATGAGATTTGCATCATTTTCCCTGGAAGCTTATTCATAAGGCTAAGACATCTCTCTTTTTTTAGAAGGCCTTTCCTGTTTTTCAAACTGAACTTTTGCTTCTCTCACAACACTTCCAGTTACCCCATTCATGCTTTTCTAAAGAATTCTTCCATACACTTCAGGCACTTACTGGCTGCTATGAAGACCTCCCTTTTTATCCCTAACCGAGCTTCTGTACAATTGCATCTTTAAACTTTCAGACAAAGCGATGTTGAGTAGCTTCCTCTCCTCCTTTTCTGCTCCTGAACTCCATTTCACCTTATTACTGTTTTCCTGGTAAGTACATACGTACAGTTGGCCAGATCCTCACCTGTGTCACAGCATGTTTCCAGAGATTACAACAGAGCTAGGACAATTTACCCCATTTGACAACCTGGCCCCATATGCCAAATGCTATTACACCAGGGCTTGTCCGTGAGTGAGGGCCTCTGAGCGTGCAACCCCAAATTGCAAACTTCTGTCTAATTTGCTATCAGCTTCTACATCTCTTTCAGCCTTAAAGCCTTCAGGGTTTCTCCCTTCCAGAGAATTTTGTTTCAGATGGTTTTTCCCAGATGTACAAGCTTACTTTTTTTTCCCCCAGCCTCATTAGCATTTAGTGCTTTCAGCCCATATTTCTAACCTTTCTGCTTCCCTCTATATTATGTCTATGTCTGTAATGATGTTTGCAGTCCCTCGGCATCTGTAAATTTTATTAGCATCCTATTTACTCTCTCACTAGAATAATTAATAAATGCTAACTAAAAGGGGTGCAATACCAGCTGCACTAGCCACCTCGCTTGGAATCTCCATGTCTACCGCTGTGTATCAACTGTCCTTTCTCTAGGGGCTGTCAGTGACTTAATTCATGTACCAGTGTTCAAACCAAGCCAATCTGAATGACTGTTTTGGTGAGATTGTGTAAGACACTGTATCAAATGTTTTAGTAGAGTCCAAAGGCAACAAATCTATTGCATTCCCTCTGTCCACTAATTTTTTCTTTTGCATAATTGAGGATGAAATTGCATAACTGTTTAAATCCCCTGCCTGAGTACCATAGCCTGTGGGTTTGAGGACTCCAAGAGTTAGTCTAGGAATTTGTCTCGCTTTTCTCCATTCATGGTGGCCTATGCCTAATCTTTCTCCTTTATTTTTCATCCTTTGCATCTTTATCTGCCTCTTCACCAGAATCCAGCAGGTCTTCTCATTTTCTGTTTCTAACATCAAAGGCACAAATGGGAGGGAAGGTCCCAATTCACAAGAAAATCAATGGGAATTAAGGGTTAAATCCTATTTCAACTGTTTGGGCCTAAGTGGCACTTACACTGATGCATATGTTTTGGCACTTACATACATTTTAGATTCCACGTGGCTATACTTGGCATGTGCTTACCTACTCAGGAGTTTGCACTATGGTTATGTCAGCTTGTAGGCAAAATGGACTTGTCAGGGCCTGTGCATAACAGCAAGTCCAAAACTTTTGTCACACCAAAACTGTAACTGGTGGGTGTTTGATGCTAGAGGAGGAAGAGAAGGGCTCAAACTATTTAGTCCAATGGTTAGGGGCAGAAGAGCTGTATTCTATACAGTATACCACTATCCCCTTCTAGAAGAGGCTTGAATCTGTAAGTCCTGCTTTCCAGCCTAGTGCTTTGATCACCAAGTGATAGGCCAGGCATTGCCTAGAGCAGGCATAGCCAACCTGCAGCATGGGTGCCACAAGTGGCACATGGCAGACTAGGGAGGGGACAGGCAGCACAGCAGCAGGTAGGGCAGGAAACCAGAAAGCAGAGCAGCAGATCAGACAGGGAACAGCAGGCTGGACAGGGGCACAGGGCAGGGAGCAGAAAGTGGAGCAGCCAACTGGGCATTGGAGTGGCACTCAGGGAAGTGCGAGGTTTATCTGTGGCATGCCTGCCAAAAAGGTTGACCTTCACTGGGCCTAGAGGACTCTCCATCCCTGCTCTTGAAAACAGCCCATTGGACAGTCAGGAAGGGAAGATATGTGGGGGCAAGGGAAAAAAAGCAGGCTAGCAGGGTGGCTCAGTGAGATAGTTTCTGCTCCACAGGGACCAGAGGTCCCTCCATCCAAAAGCAGGATCTATCCCACTTCTATGTATCCATAGCCCTCTCTACCCCTCCACTTAAAGCTGGCTGAAAGAAGCCAGAGGGAGAGGTCCCTCCCCCCTGCCTCCTAAGGGGGCTGAAAATATCCCACTGCTGTTTGCCCAATGAATAGAGAAATGCAAAAAGCAACGAGCCAACTTCAGGAGTTCTCTGGGCAGCACCTAGACCTACAGCCTGGGGATTAAAGCAATTATATTGGAAAAGGGAAGACCTCTAAGTGGGGAAGCAGCAAGAACCTGTGTCTCCTGCTCTTTGAGAAAATGCCCTTTCCACAGGCTCGGGGTGGGAG
>NW_005842163.1:4612-16147 GCF_000455745.1 Alligator sinensis | reverse complement strand
TTAATTAGAGATGTGCCTGGACTCGATGAATTGAGTCTGATCCAACGTGCTCAAATTAGAATGCAAACAAGCACATCCATAGGCAGCCTAGGCCACAGGGATAAGAGGTGGGATGGTTGCCCCCATCCTTCATTTTGTTTCTAGTAGGTACCATGCTGTGTAAGACGATTCTTCTATAGGTGCAAACAGAATCCAAACTGTGAGCAAGTACTCAAAATTGCAGTTAGATGGCTACAGAAATGCTACTTGGATGTGCTGGCTCCAAATTCCTACATTTATTCCAATCCTGTCTTTACTGTGAGTCTTTCTAGCTACCTCCCATCAGCAGATACACACACACACCCCATGAGAGTGGTCCTTGAAACAAAATGGAATCAAACTCCTGTTTTGGCCAAAAACACCATCACATTACACATTTCCATCATCTCTCTGTTACCACGTGAAGGATCCAAATGTTCTAGACCTCATGTGATCTCCAGGGGTCACGTCATGAAATCTCTGCACATGGTATCATACAATGCCCAAAGCTACCCAGTGGCAAAGGCCTCACTGCCGGTGAAAATGGCAGAGCGAGCCTAGCTAGAGAGCGGGCAGCTCAGCTCTTGGCTGTGGGTTAGGTTTCCAGGATCATCCTGGAAAAAGAAAAAAGAAAAAAAAGAAAGAAAAAGGAAAAAAATAGGGCTAAATTCTCTCCTTGATAGTGTAAGTGTCGCTCCCCTTGTAGACAAATAAACCAAACTCATCTATGTTTAAAATTGAGATTCACCGCAGGAAAAGCCTATGGATTTTCTCAATTACCCCCTTGTCACTGGAGGACTGGCTTCTGAAGCATGGTGTGCAACCACATGCCCAGCCCAGCTTGATGTGATCTAAGTACTGGCAGTTCTATGTCAGTCTTCAGCAAAGCAGAACAGCCTCTAGACTCTGTAAACGGCCGTGAGCTGTTGAGCTGACTTGCTGTTCCTGTGGAGACGTACCTTTTTGCAACAGAATATAGGTATTTCCCTTGCGCTCACAGAGAGGTTTTGATCTATCTATGCCCCTGGCAATCCATACAGGCAGTTGAATCCATGCTAGTTTAATAGAAGATTCATCTCCTCCCTGCGCTCTGATGGAAGCGCAGACCCCACTGTCCTTTCATCCCCATGGAGGTCTCTTGCAGACAGCCTCAAAATCTACTATGAATTATTTTGCTTCTGTAGTCATCGATCTGCTGAGTTCCTTGCAATACCACCCGATGGCTCACGGAGGAAGCTTTCATTCAGTGTCAGCGCATTGTGTCATCTGTTCCACAGCAGTCAATATTTATTTTATAGACTCAGATCTCAGACCGACGACCAATATCCTTATCCCATGTCATGGCCCTGACACTAAGTTGATCTGCTAGCCATGTAATAACTTAACATGCAGCTGAAGTTGGAATTGCAATCCAGATAAGCCTTCCTCTAACCACATTGGGCTGCTGAACTTGCTGACCTCTCCTGGTGGTTCAGGGAGAAACTCTGCCAGTAAATTTGACTTGAAAGATGACGGGGCAATGGGGAATTGCACCCTTGGAATGACAGCAGGTCCTAATTGCTTCTGCTACTGCAGATCCCATACGTTGTATACAACTGGAGGGGAATGACATCACGTCTTGGCCAGAGGCCAGTGATAGCTTCCTGAACTGTGTATAACCAATGGTGCATAGTCCTGAGAGAGAAGCAGTCTGTACATAGGGTTGGATATACTCTAGGCACCTTTCCTTACCAGGAAAAACACGCTGAATCAGACACCTCATAAATCTGTTTGAGAAGTTGTGAGATCAAATACACAACAGTTTCAGGCCCATTCTGGCAGGGTCTGCAGTACCCAGCGTGCTGACACAGGCTGTGCCATGAAGCCAGCAAGCTCAAAACTGGATGCCTAGTGTTAGACTCCTAATATTTTACTGCTGCTGGCCACTTCACTGACAACCACAACAAAAAAATATTGCACTTTACAGCTAAGCTAGTGATGTCCCATTCATTTTTTAAAAACCAGTTCCAGAACATAAGGCAACTTTTTGCTTAAAATCCAGCTAGTGACTCATAGTGAATAGTAATTTACATTTTAGACAGCAGCTTGTATCTAAAGAATTCAAGGCACTCATTGCTGGATTTGTTGTATGGCAGTATCCAATTTCAGCAGGCAGCACCTTTTGAGACATATTTTATTATTACACCCATAATCCAGAGGGATACACTGAGACACCCAGAGCTAGGGACCGAGCCAAGGGTCACTATCAATCAGTGGCAGAGGGAGGAATAGAAGCTTGCTGTCCTCCTGACCCCAAGTCCTGCAGTCTAGCCATGAGGCCCAGCTCTGTCCCTCTGTTTGCATTGTATATATTTACACAGATGTTTCTGAGAAGTAAAGTCAGAGGAAAGTATTATGGAAAAGAAAAAAATGGGTTTTGCTTCTCCTCCACAGCATGGGCTCTAACCCTAAGCAGACCTCTGGGGAAGCTTATTATCAGGGCAGATCTATTAGTTACAGTAGGTATATGATCCAACTATTCTGCACAGATGTTTTCTTACCAGACTAGAGGCCAGATCCATCCACGGGGCAACTCCACTGGAAGCAAGGGTGTTTTACATCAGACTTTGATACTAAAGCACTGATCTTGATGCTGTTTGTATCACTTACACTGGTGTAGGTCCAGGGACTTTTTTAGAGTTGGTCTGGATTTACCCTGCAGTAGAATGTGAATTGAATCGGGCTTACTATATCTACAAGAAAAGGCTGCCATGCAAAGTCCTCCTAACATTTTAGCTGCTGCAGAGCACTGTCAGCCAGTTTGTCAATTAGAGAAATGGGCAATTCTTTCTGACATGCTTCAGCACCGCTGACTTTTCCATATATTCAGAGACCGCTGTTTTGCATGCTTGGAAATAACTGATTTCTTCATTAAAAAAAAGTAAAAATCCCATAGGTTTAGATCAGTCAATGAAATAACTGATTCTCATGTGGAAAATGCCACAAGTATGATCCACTGTGGACCATCAGTTTGTGTTACTGTCATTCTGTAACCATGTCCCATGAGGAACTTAAAAGTTGCTCCAGCTTTAATTTTTTTTCTGTTATACTCCTATATCTCTTTGAGGAGACACACTGTTAAGTTTGAAATCCTACTCAATCCTTTTCAGTGTTTCTGGGCCCTATTGTAATTCAAATATTTGCTGCTAAAAATAAATCCAAGTAGGACCAAATAGTGCTTCCTTCCTCTTTGAATTAATGGGGAAGCACTGGTTACATCTTGCTTGCAATCCATTTTGGCAGCCATTTCAAAATGGCCCAGCCTTTCAAACCTCCTTCAAAAGCGGCTGTGTTTCTAAGGTGAACAGCTGGATCCCTGAGCAATAGCGATACCCGGCACTTCAGACGGCTGCATAAATTGTGCCAGGTCATTCCCTAAAAATCCCTCACCTTATATGGACTCTGAAGCTTCATTTCCTAGCACTTCCAGTTCTTCAAAATACAAGGCACTGTATCACTGCCAGCATATGGCTTCTCTCTCGTGGTGTTAACACTCAGTGAAGCATCTGGAGACTGCTAGCATGAAATATGTTACATGCAATAAAAAGCTATGTAGTGCTAGAATGGGCCAGATTCTTTGCTAGCGTAAATCCATAGAAGACAATGGAGGGCCTGATTTCATATCTCTGACTACACTGTATATACACATTCAAAAAAGTGCCAGTCAACAATCCATCTTGCCATGTGGCCTATTGAGCTGATATGGTGAAGGGACAACAGTTTCTGCAGCCAATGACTCCCAAGGAAGTGATGTGGCTACTATCACCCCCAGCTACCATGGACTTTCCAGTCTGAATGAGCAGGTGTCCATTTACTGATGGGTCAACTGAGGCTAACATTTGACATGTGCCCAAAGTAGGCTTCAAGCTTATGTTGCTGAAGGCAAAGCAAGAGGACCTTTCAGCTCTGCCACCCTGCTCCACATAGACCTTGAAGACTGCATATAAAGACAAGCACACGAGAGATGCCATACTGGGTCACGTCACTATTGTTTCTCAGTGGCAGAGAGCAGACGCTAAGGGGGAGGGAGTATTTATATAGGGCCTGTTCTTACTGACCTGTCCCCTGCCCCTCTTCCCGGACAGCTTCCAATGTTCAGAGGCCATGGAAATCCTAAATCTGGCAAGGAACCAACTTTCTATTGAGTGCATGTTGTGGGACTGCTCTCAGAGCAAAAACACCTTCTCCACGTTGCAGGGGAGAAAATTACAACATCATGTACTCTGCAAGAAGCCATGCCAAAGAGGAGAGTCATCTCAAAGCAAGCAGGGACTGGTACCACTGCCATTCTCCCTCAGTGCACAGCTGTCGAAGGGGCCAGCATTGCACCAAAGCACCGCTGGCAGCTCTTGCCAGGGGAATATACCAAAGTCTTCCCATGGGGCCAAGTTCTGCCCAAAGCTAGGCTTTGCCAACTGCTCCAAGCCTCCAAGGGAATAAGGGTTACAAGCTGCTAACAGCAGGTTGCCAACCTGGTAGACTTGCCACGGGGAGCTGCCAGCAGTCCATGACCCCATTCTCTATCTCCCTGAGCTGCTGTGGGTGGGACCAGGCTGCCTAGGTGAAAACCAGCGGAGCAAAGCTGCTCTCAGCCGGGAAATTCCAAGAACACAGGAGGGGGGGGGTGCTACCAGCCTCTCTCCTTTGCCTCTGGCTCAGTGGAAAATTCAGTTGTCTGCCATGCAATCGGCCCCTTTCAATAACGGAAATAAGTCAAAGAGATCTGCCTCTCATAAGCGTGCCTGGGAGCAGCCAGCTTCACCCACGTGCCTACATAAACAGGAGCTTTTCAGGCTGCTGCTTCATGTTACACATGAAGTGAGAGACATACCGACCCGATTGCTGAAGTCATTTTCTTTCTAATAAGGCGGAAGGCCAACAAGGTTGATATCTTTCTTATGTCAGTAATAGTAAGGCAGTAATCAGGATGCATTTGGGCTAGCCAAAAGGTGCAACCACAGGTTGTTGCATTTGGGGTGTTAGCAGGGGTGGACTCACACCGAAGCCACATCAGCAAATTTTGGAGTTGAATACAGATTGAACTCTGCAGCGTCTCTAATGAGCCCAGACCAACCCCGCTCTGATCACTTCCAAACTTCAGTGAAGTTTGGCTCTGGCTTGTGTCTATTTCTCAAAGTGCCAAGCAGTTACGTTCCGTGGAGATCCTTGACAAACTAAAGGCTAATGGGGTGTATTGGCTACATGCCTCTGGGGAGGAAAAATAGACTGAAAAGTAAAATATTGCAGCAACCTTGAGCGATAAAACTGGCCTAGGGAAATGAATGGGAACAGCTCTAAAGCAACTGGTGCCAGAGTGAAGAACGCCAAGGACAATGAGCACAGAAAGGTCTGGGGCACCAGAGGAGGAGCAGGACATCCAATCTGACATAAAACAGATAAACACATCAGCCTTTTCCAGCGGCTTGTTCTGCTATCCAAGACTGCCACCTGGTGATAAGAACTAAAACGACCACTACGTACAAAGCATCACACAGATTTCACAGACTCCAGGAGGAAAGATAGCGAACTGACTCATGTGAGCAGGTGAATTACTTGCTAAGCTTTTTTTAACTGGCCCTATGAAGAACAGCATGGAGATTTGATGGCTTTGTTTTCAGCCACACCAAAGCCTGACAGGTGTAAAAATCACTTGTGTACTGTACTTCAACCTGTTTGCTTCTGCTTTTGACACCTTCTGGACCATCTGCAACAAAAGAATGAGAGGTCATTTATTCAGAGTTGCACCTGCAAGGTGATGGTGGGTGCAGGCTCAGCCTGGGCTTTCAGCGAGCTGCAAGTGTTCTGTATGAACGCATGCAGCCGAACAGCAGCATTGCAATCCTGGTTGGAAATGTTGGCCGGTTCCTATGGAAAAAGTTCCTTTGGCTGTTTTTCCAGCTTGCCCTGTTCATTTTAGTTCCAAGGAAAACTCTGGTTCAAAGGCACTGCAGAGTATAGGTGCAAATTATAACTGTAAAAATACAAAGCGGAGAGTCACTTCCCCTTGAGTTACCCCAATGAACCAGCCGCAGACTAATTTACTACTTATTACAAGTAAAGTGGCAGAATTTAGCCCATGTGAAGTCCAGATGAGAAAGCACATGAATATACAAGGCAGGAGCAGGGAGGCTGTGCATTGAGTTGAAATTATTAGACTTTCCCTTTCAGACAAAAAAAAAAACTTCTAATCTGGCTTAGAGCCAAGGTGAGACTAATAATGTGATAGGCTCAACCTAGGCTGCAGTAAAATCTACCCAAAATACCAAAAACGCACTGCTAGTTGTGGAGCACATACAGACAGCAAGTAAGGAGCCACAGCACCTCAGATGATAATCTCATCATTAGCTACTTCCAAAGAAACTACAGGGTGCTACAAAAGCTGACAGTGGTGAATCAGCATTTGGCATTCTTGCCTTTGAATCAGTACTAACCCAACGTGCTAGCACAACAGGGGAGAGACTGTATTTCAGATGAGACATAAAACAGACCTTAACTCCTTGTACCTATTAAAAATCTGAAGGTGTTTTTTAATCAAGCGCATAAGTGTTGGCCCTCGAGTCTTTATAAAACACTGTGTCCCTTTGGCTCTCAGTGGCTTATATGGAGTCTCCTATTCTTAAGTATTTTTGTCAAGTTGCACTGTGTAGTACTGTAAGAATTGGCTGCCTTGCAGTAAGCCTTCATTACATATAGGACTAAATGTTCCCATCTGCTATACAATAGAAAGGGAAGATATCGGTACTTCCAGTTCCAACCATTCACAAATCATGAGTCAGACTGCCAAAAAAAAAAAATCATCAAGATATTGGCTAAAAACATGACATTTTTTTTAAGTGATACATACAAAATCCTCCTCTTTTGAGTGTATGTTTTCAGCCTGTACTACCCAGTCACAAGGAAGCAAAAAAAAAATTGTTTTAATTAAAACTGAGACTCTAATAGAATAATTTGGTTCCAGGAACTGAGAGATTTAAGACTGTCAAAGATCACAAAACCCATGAAAAAATTGCAAGATTTGGCCATGCTGCAACGTGCATCAGAGTAGGGAGAAAAAACAGTAGCTTCACTCAGCTATCTCCTGGCCATAAACTATGGAGGTGCCCAAATGTATCTTCTCAACTCTGGGGTGACGGATGGAGAACCAGAAGGAGATACAGGTAAGAGTGGAGAAAAATTATTCCTCACACAAGACTTCCCTTCTGCTTTAAGCTGTGTCTTGCTTGGAAACTGACAGTGAATGTATTTGTAATGGAAACAGCAGTAAGTCTTCCTTGCACTCGTATCCCTCCCCTCCTTCCACCAGCCAGACTTTGGGACTAGGGACAGACATTCAAAAAGCCAGAGCCTGAATTGATTCAATTTTTGCAGGTTAGTCTAACCTGCCTAGATTGAACCAATTTGCAAGTGAACAGACATTCAGGAAATGCAGGCACATGCCAGCAGTGGCTCAGGCCAGATGCCGGGGGGCACTAAAGCAGCTCTCGACAGCAGGGAAGCTGAGGAGGGGGGAACGTGGCCAGCCTCAGCAGTAGCCTGGTGTGAACTGGCTGGGGTGGAGGTTTAATTCCCCGCTCCCTGTCCCACTGACCCAGCCTCGAGCTGGGGTCTGCTTGGCATTCCCCACTTGTTGCCGCAGCCGTTGGGCCATGGCCAGAGGCTGGCATGGCCTCCTGAAGCAGAGCGGGCAGGGAGAGGGTTTATTCCCCCCTCTTTCCCCAAGGGACTGCAGCCGGGGTCTGCCCATCCGGACCACTGCCACCAATTATTCCCTGCACAAGGCAAGTGGTGGAATAAGCTCCTTCCCTGCCCCCGCTACCAGATGCCAGAGGGAGAGGGAAAATAACCCTCGGCTAAGGGGGCCATGTGGACAGTGTCTGGCTATGCCCCCACTCCTGGAGCAGTGAGCAGAGAAATGCCTGGCATGGGTTGCTGCGCCCCTGCCTGCCAGATCCCAGCTGGTGGGACAGGGGAGGGAGGGAGGGAGAATAAACCTCTTCCCTGCCCCCTTTGCCCCCCTTAGAGGGGCGGGCATCTGGCCCCTGCCCACCTTTGCTCCAGTGGAGCAGAGAGCACAGCCCTGCCTAGGGCTGCAGAGCATGCTGGGTGACTCTGGTTTAACTTAAACCAGGAAGGGGTCTGGGACAAAAGCTCCAGCTGGGGAGCAGAGGGACAGGACCAGCCCTGCTCCGCTGGAGCAGAGCCCAGCCCAGAGAGCATGCCAGGATGCTGGGGGCTCTGGTTTAAGTTAAACCAGGAAGGGGTCTGGGACAGACATTGCATAAACTGGCTTGAGCCAAATCAGTTAAGTCTGATACTACATTCAACCAGGTTTTTCTGAAACTGGTTTTGGCCATGTTGAAACTGGTTTATGTGCACTAAATGTCTGTTCTGTTACAGGTTTAAACCAGTTTCTGATCACTTAAACCAGTTTGTGTGTAATGTCTGTCCCT
This sequence comes from Alligator sinensis, assembly GCF_000455745.1. Lineage (NCBI taxonomy): Eukaryota > Metazoa > Chordata > Crocodylia > Alligatoridae > Alligator > Alligator sinensis. The sequence continues at coordinate 7,640 of NW_005842163.1, read as the reverse complement.
AGCCCGGATGTTTGCATGCCCTCACCTGCCACCATGACTTGTCACAGAGCAGCCCATATCCTGAGGTGGCTGATGGGGACTGTCCACTATCAAACCCCAATAGCTAGGGACAGACATTACACATAAACCAGTTTAAGTAATCAGAAACTGGTTTAAACCTGTAACAGAACAGACATTCAGTGCATATAAACCAGTTTCAAAATGTCCAACACCACTTTGAGAAAAACTGGGGTGATATCAGACTTAACTGATTTGGCTCAAACCAGTTTATGCAATGTCTGTCCCAGACCCCTTCCTGGTTTAACTTAAACCAAGTCCCCCAGCATCCCAGCATGCTCTCTGGGCTGGGCTCTGCTCCAGCAGATCAGGGCTGGTCCCACCCCTCTGCTCCCCAGCCAGAGCAGGGGCAGGCAGGGACATCCAGGGACGGGGGTCTGGCCAGAGAGGGGTTTCATTCCCTGTTCCCTGTCCCACCAGCAGGGACTTGAGCCAGGTCTGCCAGGCACTCCCCCCCTTGCTGCTGCAGCAAGGGGCCACCATGGCCCCCGAGGCAGAGGGAGCAGGGAGGGGGGGTTATTCTCCCCTCTACCCCCACTTCCCCCAGGGGACTGCAGTCAGGTCTGCCCACCCTGACCGCCACTGCTGCCACTTGTTCCTTGCTTGCAGCAAGTGGCAGAATAAGCCCCCTCCACTGAATGCTGGAGGGAGGGGGAATAACCCCTGTCCCTGCCCACCCCCCAAGGGGCTCTGCTGGCTGACGTATGGGCGTGCCCCCAACCAGCGGCAAGCAGGCAGAGCCCTTGATGGGAGCAGCAGCTCCTGCCAGTGTCAGGGAGTATGAGGCCCTTCCTGGCAGGGGACCCTGCTGTGGGGTGGGCCGAGCTGTGGTGGACTGCGCAAAGCAGCACCAGGGCCCAGAGCCCTCCCAGCCGCTCCCCCTCCCCCAGTGCCGCAGTCCATAGCAGCTTCCCCTGCTCTGCAGCGCGGCTTCCCGCCGGGAAGGGGCTCGTGCTCTGGGACACCATGACAGGGGCTGCAGCCACTGCAGAAAACTGAGTGCAGGATCCAGCTCCTTCATGAGGAATGTTGACAAAATCTGTAATTACAAGAAGAGCAGGCTTTAGGGGTGGGTGACATGGGCAACCACCCAGATCACCATGGTAAGGGGAACACCACACACACACACACACACACACACTGGGGCCGCAAGCAGCAGGTAGCAGTTCCAGCCTGGGGTGTGGATGCCCCCACATGATGCCAGGGCAGGAGAGGAAGGGGTTCTAGGTGGCAGGTCGGGCTGCCCTGGATTCTGCCTGTGGGGGCAGCAGGACCAGCAGCACCTGATCCCACCTGATCCTGCATGCAGGGAGCCGTGGGCTGGGGCCAGCAATCTGCAGAGGGGAGCACAGGAGGGCTCCAGCTGAGTCTTACCTGCATGTGGCCAGTAGTATGTCAGGCCCTGGAGGAGCCCTGTGGCATCTACAGGAAACTGAAGCCCCTATTCCAGCACTCACCAGCCACTCATTGCAGACTCCTGCTCCTTTTGCTTTGGCTCCATGGGGCTGCAGCCAGAGACCCCTGCCATAGGCAGATTCCCTGCCCAGCTCCCCAGTCCATCAGATGGAGCCCCTCTGCAGCAGGGAAGCAGCACCAGTGATTTGGGAGGTGGCACTGGGGTGGGGAGGAAGCACCGGCAAGGGTGCCAAAATACAAGTTCACCCAGGGTGCCATTTTCTCTATGGTTGGTTCTGATTTACCACTATGCTAAACAAATTTAAAAGCATTTTTACCTCCCAGCATTACAGGGCATAGAGTTTTCTTAGCAATCTTAGTGTAACAGGGGGGCTCTCTCAGGGCCGGTCTGTCATTGGCCTGGCCACCTGTTTCTGAGCCAACCGCCCACCTCCTCGTCTGCCATGCCTTGATGATATATGATTGTGGTGTTAATTAGGCAGGAGGCTGCCCATTCTTGCCCTGATGCAAGGGGGCACTATCTGCAGCTCCATTCCTCCCCTACACTGCAGCCCAAGCCTTGCAAATGGCATCCAGGTTACTATTACTCCCGGCCTGAGACCGGAGCAAACTGAGTCCAAAGTTGGGTTCCACGCACACGCACATTCATACCAACTCTGCCCCTCTCTCACTGGGGCCTCTGGCATACTGCCCAGTACCAGGCCACACTCCACTGCCCTGCTCCTCCTTGAGCAACCTCTCTAGGCCATCAGGCTTCATTACTCACATACTGGCCTTGCCATGCAGCCCCTTCAGTTTCTGCGAGTTCCCCAACTCTGTGTGGTCCGGCCTTGTGCCGAACCCTGAGCTAATTCCACCCCCCACCCCTCACCAGGCAACTCTATACACTTATACCCATATACTGGGCTCCCAGCCCTCTGGTTTCCCCCTTACTGGGGTTCCACACCTGCCCCCTCACTGGGGCCATGGGTCTTCCCTCCCCAGTGGGGGCTCAGGTGGCTGTAGCTGTACCTGGCGCCATCTGGGTCTTACACCCTCCTTGGGCTCAGGTGGCTGTAGCCATGCCTGGCCCTCTTGAACCCACAGTATTGTGGGGATTAGGGGTTAAGGCACCCCAACCCACCTTTCACCAGGGTGGTAACTGACCTGGTATTTCCTGGGGGCTCCCACACCACTGGCAGGGTGCAGTTTTAGGTCATGCCCAGGACCAGGAGCCTCCAAAACATCCCCTTAAGCTCCTGCCCTTACCTCCAGGATGTTGCATACATCCAGCCTTGCACCCAGGCAATGTTTCTGCCTCACCTGCCAGCAGCAAACTGCTCTGTTTATATAGGTGGTCAGAGATCTAAAATGGCCACCACAATCAAGCACCTGCTGGCTGCTTGTCTCAGCCCTTAAAGTGGCAGGCACCAAAAGTGCCCTGCCACACTTAGGGTAGTTATATTGACTTCAGTAGAGCTCTCTTAGCAATCTCTAATACTTTCTTCTTAAGTGCTGTCACAGAAACCATAGAATATAGGACCAAAGGTCCTCCAATTCAGCTCTCGCACCTTGA
>NW_005842163.1:0-4581 GCF_000455745.1 Alligator sinensis | reverse complement strand
CAGGAATGGATCTGGACCATGCTGGGTAAAATCAATAGAAAACACGTACTGACTTCAATCGCTTTTTCATCCAGCCTCCTACAACACTTAATCATCCACCTAATCTAAAGGACACACACACACACACACACACACATACACAAAATAATCAAAACAAGAAAGAATGTCCGCATAACTGCACATATTTAAAACTTACATTCTTTCATAAAAATGCCTGAAATGCAGTGGTCTTGTTTAATTTTCCCGTAAGTGATTCACTGAGTGCTTGAGGACATATTTCCAGTGGGTTAAATTAACATAGTTCCACTGAAATCAATGGAGCCAGGCCAGTTTCTAGCACTTGGCCCCAGATTGCTCATACAGCTCCATCCTGTTATGTTTAGAAGCACAAATACTCTCAAATTGGTATATCATAATTATGAATTTTATTAGTACTGATATAAAACTCCAGTCAAGGATGTCGATCATGTATTTAAAATCTTCCACTGTGTTTTCATTATTCCAGCTAGCAGGTTTCTGCAGTCTCTCACATCCTTTTCCTGCATATAATGAAACTGCTAGCAAGTTACTTTGTTGTAATTGGTTTCCCGTAGTATTTAAATTCCAGACATAGGCCCTGGAGGGGTTTAATGATTTCTTGACTCTCCTACCATGTCTCACAACCCAGATTCTGCTTTTCCCCTGGCTGTACATCCCAGCATGAACTGTGTTTTTTCCAAAGGACTCAAACTGCTTGCCTGGAAATTCATTTCACTGGTCTGTCATGGTCCAATAGAGGGCAGTGGTGCACGCAGTTCAAAAGGAGTACACAAGATAGCTATTGCTGATATTGCAAAAGAAGCAGGATTATTTTCTCCACTGGGCCTCCTTATTATATTCAAAGTAGGCTAGTTTGAACAAAATGAGAAAAAAAATAATGGGGAAAAATTCATCACAAGTACCCTGTTTTTTAAAATCAACTTTTGGAGTGTAGTTGGCAACCCAGATGTATTCTCTAACTCTCTAGAACTGGATCATGCAAGTATTTAGAAACACTCTTTGTTCAACAGGCTGAAGTCAAACCATGTCTGTAAAGAGCAGCAGCAATTAAGGACAAGTTTATAGCAACCTGGGCTGCACTAGATATCACAGTGAAGCACAGCACTCATGCTATATCTTGAAATGGGTGTAATGCAGCCTCCTTAATGTAACAGGGTGCACTCCAACCTACACGTCAGAGACAGTCTCTTGATACCCACCCACCATCATCCAAAGGCAGCTATGTTATGTCTGCTTGGGGAGGATAATGTACCCAGAATATGTACACCATGCTTAGGGTTGCTAACCAAAAAAAAAAATAATTATTATTATCATTTACTGACAATCTGCATTTTTTTTACTGACAAACATTTTTTTTTACTGACATATACTTTACATAATGTAACTGTAACCCTTCTGCCAGGCCCTGGACAAGGCCTGGTTTCAAATTCAGAAGGTTGACACTAACCATAGTAAAAAAAAAGAGTTTGGTTGCCAGTAAGAAGTCTGCAGATCATCAGTAAAAAAGTTGTCTTCAGTTTGCAACCTCACTTTACTTCAGCAAGGGTTTTACACCATACTGCTCCCTCCTCAGGAGTCCCCTACTCCATGCTGCTCCCCAGCCTATACCTCCCCCATTCAAAGAAGGACTACTGTCTGCCTACCAACAACCTAGCAGTATTATGGGCAGGTGATGGGATGGGACAGGATGCAGCAGCAGCAGCATTACAAGCTGGAATTGGAGAGGGGGGACCTATGGAGACTCATGTAGACTACAAAGCTCTGTTGCACCCCCACTCAGACACCACATGGTATTGCTCTGCTCTGTCTGTTCTTCAACACTTGCCATTGATTAGGGATTTTCAATCAAGTCCCATGCCTTAGTTTTTTATGTGAAGCTAAATAAGTTATGGACTTTAAGCACAGGCAGTTTAGCCCATTTTTTTGCAGTCTGTCCGTAAATTTAAGGACAGCTGGCAATCCTGACCATGCTCTACTGCATCCCTCCCTACCTCAGTCCAGAAACAGTAAAGACATGCCCTATTTGGCTGATATTCAGAATGGTCACAGGATGCAGGGGCTCAAAAGAGGTGGAGCCATTCCTGGCTCTTCTGTGTGACCTTGTGCAAACTCTCCCTGCCCACTCAGGACTTCACTTAAAGTTGACCCTAAGATACAAAGAAGGGATCTGTTGGTAATCTTATACATAATCCACACGCACTCTCCACAAGACTGCATATGACAGTAAAGATCTTTGGTTGTAGTCAGAGGAATACCACCACATTCTCTATTTGTCACATTCTTAATTTTTCCATGGCCCTAATATTAAAACAGACTGTTAAAATCAAAAAGAATTCCAATGTCATGACAAAATATCTATCAGGGACCCAATGCCAAATTTCAGCCAACTCGATGTTCAGGGGTTGTAACACTACAGAACTGTGGGCAGTGCCTTCACCTGTGGTTCTTGCATCACTTTTGATGAGCTCTTTAATAACTAACAATTGACAGGACTTTCTTATCTCATCTGAAGGGCAACATCTCCAGCTGCACCATCCCTCCTATAATCATGGCTCAGTAATGTCTCAAGGACCAGTACCTTGTGTTAAATCACCCAGATAGCTGCTGACAGTGGCTGAGGCTTTTTTTTCTTGAAGTTTTCTAGAGCTCTCAAATTATACAAAGTCCCACCTGCCCAGTGAAAGGCTGGGAGGCTTCTAAAGAAAGCCCAGCTGCAGGAAGCAATTTTTGGTAATTCATTCTTATTAGCACACACTTGTTGTATAAATAATAACACCACCCTTGGGCTCCAGTAAAGGGCTCATTGTGTTAAGTGCCATACAGACATAGTAGGCAGGCAGTCCCCAACCTGAAGAGTTTATAGATTGGTTAACAGCAAGAGACAATATGTTGATGAGACAGGCAAAGTTGTTCAGGAAAGGGATGATAAGGTATCCATCATACCAGCATATTTCTGGATAGCCTAGCTGTGCGTGTAATGCAGTTTGCAATGAATGGGTACCAGTGTTTTAGAAACAATATGATGGAAATGACTCTTAAAGAGGATTAAAGAGGATTAAACACTTTTAATGCCAAATATAAGAGGCAGCACAAGAAAAAATATTGATGTGCTTGTGGGAGAAGTGGACTGCAGGCCATGAAGACTGGGAGCTCTGTGGAGTAAAGGTAGCACTTGACCATGTGATGAAGGGATAAGTATATCAGAGCTCAGTCCTAAAGCAACTTAATGATGAGGATAAGAGTGCCTCCCAGTGGGTCATTATTAGACCTAATATAATCATAGACTCATAGGGCTGGAAGGGACCCTGAAGGATCATCGGGTCCAGCCCCCTGCATGAGCAGGAAAGACATCTGGGGTCAGATGACCCCAGCCAGGTGACAGTCCAGTCTTCTCTTGAAGACCTCTAGGGTGGATGACTGTACCCCCTCTGGGGGGAGCTTGTTCCATAGTCTAGACACCCTAGTTGTGAAGAAGTTTTTCCTAATGTTCAGCCTGAAACCATCTTCCAGGAGTTTGTGGCCGTTGTTTCTAGTTTTCCCCCAGGGTGCCCTGGTGAACTGTTGTTCACTGAGCCCCTGATGTACGCCTCTGATATAGTGGTAAGCCGCAATTAGGTCGCCTCTCAGCTTTCTTTTCTTTAGGCTGAAGAGTCCGAGATCTCTCAGCCTCTCTTCATATGGCTTGCCATGCAAGTCCCTTATCATGCGGGTGGCCCTTCTCTGGACCCTCTCGAGCTTTAGCACATCCTTGTTGAAGTGCAGCACCCAGAACTGGATGCAATACTCCAGCTGTGGTTGCACCAATGTTGAGTAAAGTGAGAGAATCACTTCTTTGGATTTACTGGAGATGCATTGATTGATGCATACCAGAGTTTTATTGGCCCTAGCGACTACTGTGTCACGTTGACGGCTCATATTTATGCTGGGGTCTATTGTTACCCCCAGACCCCTTTCATTTGTAGTGCTGGCCAGGTTAGCAATGCCCAGCCTGTAGGTGTGCTGGGGGTCCTTCCTTCCCAGATGCAGCACTTTTCATTTCTCTACATTGAACCTCATCTGGTTCCCTTCTGCCCCACATGCCAGCCTGTCTAGGTCTGCTTGTATCTGCAGCCTATCTGTGGGTGTGTCCGCACAACCCCATATCTTGGTGTCATCTGCAAAGTTGGCCAATGAGCTTTTCACCCCCTCATCCAGGTCGTTGATGAAGATATTGGACAGCACTGGGCCAAGTACCAGCCCATGGGGTATGCCACTGCCCACATCTCACCAGGACGACACCAATCCATTAATCTGGACTCTCTGCATCCTACCCCGCAACCAGTTTCGCATCCACTTGACGGTTCTGCAGTTGAGCCTGATATTTTCCAGTTTTCTGATCAGTACCTCGTGGGATACCAGGTCAAAGGCTTTCTGGAAATCGAGGTATATGATGTCAACAGCTTTAATCTCATCCAGGCAACGAGACACCTGATCATAGAAAGAAATGAGGTTGGTCACAAGACCTGCCTGCAATGAGGCCATGCTGGCTGTCATTCAGTATCA
>NW_005842162.1:2129814-2167924 GCF_000455745.1 Alligator sinensis | reverse complement strand
CAGCAGGGGTCCAATGTTACCTTTTCTTCTTTTCTGACTCCCTTGGCTGAGATGATATAGTTGGAGCTGTTCCTGTTTTGAGTAGGGGGTTGGGCTAGATGACCTCCTGAGGTCCCTTCCAACCCTAATTTTCTATGATTGTAAAAGATCTTTGCTGATGATTTTATCAGTCTTTTTAAATATTAATTTCTATAATGATCTGATTTTCCTTTTTTTTTGGTATATCTAAAATGTAAGGGTTTTTTTAAATTCAAGGCTGGAAAAATGTTATTGATACCTGCTGGCCAGAGGACTAAACTTATGAGCCAGAAGGAGATATACAGGGACCATTTTCCCCAGCACCCTGTACCTTGCAAAAGAATTTCCATTATTGCTAAGCCTCTGCTATACTGTTTCCATTAGCACCTTCAAGTTTCTGAAAAAGGTCTCTACTATTCTGTCCCCTCTCTCAGCCGTCATTTAACATTCTTGTTCCCATGAGAATAACAAGCTTCCCCAACAGCAGCATGACATGAACATGATTCCTGAGAATCTCTCTGGAGCCCACAGTGTTCTGAAAAGAAACAGCAAAGTTGAGCAATCATGATAGTTCACTCTTCTGTTTAGTAAAGCTACTGTGGGAGCTTGTGGAGAAACACTGGAGAAATTCATCTTCAGGAACGTGATTGGGAAGATCACATTCAATTGGCTTACAGTCAAAAGGTTTACCTCACAGCCATAGGGAAAATAAACTTTTCTTATTAAAAATGAAAGTGATATGCTGCTTAAATTGACAGTAGATGTTACTGTGCTCAGCAAAGAAGGCTTCCCGGTGCCCAGAGTGGAGTGGATTTTGCAAGTCTTGCATTTTGATATATAAGCCCTAAAGGGACTGGAATGGATAAAGTGGTGTAAGAAATGAGATGTTGTTACAAACACAGAAGTGGCTACGTAAGTTAGATGATGGTGTGATAAAGTCTGTTAGATGTCTCAGCACACCTAGTGCAGACTAAATGTTTCTCGAAGGTTAGAAGATGCAGACTGAATGCTTTTGCAATTGATAAAGGTGCCTTTGATCCATCTGACATTAGCTCCTGCGTTACTAATGCCCCCTTAGGTCAAAAACAAACCCCAACCTCCAAGAGGTACTTGCAATCCTTTTCTGGTCTGGAGCTGTGCGGGTTTGGAATTTCACCCAGCGAGCCTGTGCAGAGACCAGGGCCAGCTTTGAAAACTCCAAAATAAAAAGAGTCATTTACGTCAGAGAGAAGAAACAGAGCATTGCCAGATTTTCTCACTGAAGAGAGCAAGAGCAGATTGGAGGGAGGAGGGGGAGAAGATGAGGGGAAAAAAATCTAAAATAAAGCACAATGGCAGTTAATAGCCGGCCCTCATGTGGAACAACACTGTCTCCTGGCAACCTATGGCAGTTGTGTGAGCACGTGAAAGGAGCCTGAATGCAGGAAAGTGCCAGGGTCCATTTCAAGTGGTTGAGAGGAGGTTGACTATTCATTTACTGCAGACCTGCCCAGTTTATTAATATGCTGCATTCAAATTTAATCCCAGAAGTACACGAGTATTGAAAACAACTATCTAGAGTATACAGCTGCCCACAAAAGAGCTTGGACTGTAATTTTATTTGGCAGTTTCTGCCCCACCTCTCTGCTGTGGTATTTAATTGCCAGGTATTGGTTGTCATACCATTTTTTCATTAATTCATAAGCAAGGCATAACATGAGAACAATGGCATTTTCAGTGCTAGCTCATATTCATCCCTAGTTGGTCAGATGTGCCAACACAGGGAAATGTAGTCTTGTGTTGAATTCATGCAAAATAAAGCATTTCAGTCTCTTCTACAAGCCAAATCAATCTTTTCAACCTTTTCTTCTGCCTTAGAATGTAGAAGTGACTGATTAGATAAAAAAGACTGATTTTTTGGTATTCTGATTTCATCCAGAGTTTGTTTATTTATTTGTTTTTCATTTCTTTTGCGGAAAAAAAAAATCTATTCTGAAGAACAATTCTTTAACTGTCTCTTGTATCTGGGAAACTGGTGCCCAGACTCTGCTGGAATGTATATTTCAGAACACAGGGTTGAGAAGCTTTTAACTTAGGAAAAATTGTGCCACCTAAAAACACAGGGTTGAGAAGCTTTTAACTTAGGAAGATTTGTGCCACCTAACCAGCCACTGAGTATTTTGAAGTTGTTTTAATGAGGTTGTTTAGGGGTTAAAGCCAGATGGGTCTGGTTGCTAATCTCACAAATCACTATGTGTAACAATGAACAGCCCTTTTGATTTCTACACGACTTAGTGGATAGAACTGGAAAACTAGGTAAAATGGCAGAATAACCTTAATAAACATATTGGGAGTTAACATTGTTAAGCAATTGTGACCATGTGCACAGGGAGAATAATACTCTGCCTTGGCATTTAAAAGGCTTTTTTCTTCAGTACAAGGAACTTCAACATTTGTGTTGTAATGACTGTCTGCTGCTCCACAACCCCATGAAAGAAGTCAGATGCTGGACCTTTCAGCCTAATCATTTTATTCGGTTGAATGGGAAGTATTAACACTGTGTCCATTTTCAAATTCTATGAATGAATATTAAGAGCAACTTCTGTGACTCTGTTCAAGGTGATATGAGTTTCTCATTGTCAAGGGTAGGCTGTGAAATTGTTTTTTTTCCTTTATAACCAAAGAGTCAATTAGCACATTTTGGTCCAACTCAGGGTATTTTTTTCCTAACTATGGATTTGATACAGTTGGCCCAATCCTCCAGTCCATTGCACCTGTTACAACATGTGAACAAAGAGCATGTGGAAAGCTGTTTGGTTGTCACTTCTCATAGCTATGAGGCCAAAGGTCTTTGATGGGTGTCGGTTGATTTTTGGTCAAACCTTAAATGGGGTAAGACAATAGAGAATCTAGCCCATTGTGTTATAAAGGTGATTATTCTTTCCTGTTCCTTCTTTTCTTTGAAATGTCTCCTCAAATGACTGAAGAATAAAGAAGATAGATAGGGTAACCATAATAATTTGAGGGAAATCTGGGATGGGGGGTCCTGGGGGGCATTAGTGTACGTGCGCGCGCACGCACGTGCACACACACACACACACACACACACACAGCCCCAACCCCGTGGCTCCCTGGAGTGGGGTGAAGCAGGATAGTACAGCATGTGTATACACACACACACACACACACACACACACACACACACACACACACACAGCCCCAACTACTGCGCTGCCTACCTGCACCCCTCCCCCAGCCCCAAATCTACTGCGCAAATAACTCTGCTCACAGCCCAATGGGGTCCAGACCAGGGAGAAGCCCATTGACTGGGTTCTCTGGAGAAAACTGAAGCACAAGACCTGGATTAGCACAAACCTGTCCACACATGCCTGGCTTCTGACTCAGAAGATGCATGTGAGGGCAGGTTCCCAACAATCTGGGACTTCTGCTTCAATTTTCTCCAATGGCCAGGACCCTGAGACAGCCTCCAAAATCTAGGACTGTCCTGGGACATATGCTCACCCTAGACATAGAGGAACTGCTGGATAGATCATATACAAGTAGTAAGAGACTACAAAGCTAGTATAAAACACTAGTATTCTTACCTGGTACAAATGCCTATGCAAGAGAAGGAACAACTGAGACTCATGGAGAATGTGGACAAAGTATCATATTCACTTGACTTTAAGATGACTCCCCAGATAATTAGATTCTATATATGGAATATTTATAAATTTGTTATAACTTTCCAGACAGAACCTAATTATTGGAGGTTTGCTTTGAATTTGTCCCCCTCCTACTGCTACAACAGGGAAACTAAATCTGGGAAGGTCAGGTGGCCTCCTTGCTCTCTGCCCTCCCAAATTCTTCTCCCTGCAGCCCTCTCCCACATTACTGTCAGACCTTGCTTTCCCTGAGCACATGGAAGTGAGGAGCACGTTTTAAAATGCTGACTTTGAAGTAAACATACAAGCAAATTACTATGGAGACCCATAGACATAGTTCATCCAGAATTGATATATTTTATCTTCTCTGAAACTGCTGCAAGTCCCCAGCCCTGTGTATTTGATAGAGCCACAGCCCCATGCACTGGATTGCACCCATGGCCGTGGCCCAAAGTGCCTAGTCAGGCTCTGGCCCCACACGTCAGATTACACTGGACCTTGGCCCTGCACGCTGGACTGTGGCCTAGCCCTGCATGCTTGTTTGGGTCCTGGCTCCAGCCCCATGTGCCAGCAGCTGGACTCTTACCCTGTGCAAATGATCATATCCAGTCCGCACACATGGCCATATAATGTGGCCTGCAGGGCCTGGCCTGCAGAGCCTGGAAAATTGGTGGCAGGGGAGCAGTGGCAATGTTAATTGCTACTGGTCCCTGACTGCCAGACCTGTGGGGAACATCATGGGCCAGATGACATGGCTCTGTGGGCCCTGGCCCATGGGTCAGAGGTTTAGCACAACTGAACTAGACAAACTCATGGCTGATAGAGCCTTTGATAGCTATTAAACAGAATAGTCTGGGCTGCATCTCTAACCAATGATAATGGATACTGGAGAGGGTATGGCAGGGGATAGATCACTTTAGATATATTTGTTCGTGTGCTTTCTCTCTAAATCATCCACTACTGCGTTGGAGACAGGATAGTGGACTAGGTAGACCCTTGATCTAATCTAGTATGGCTGTTCTGATGTTCAAGGCCAAATCCGTGAATACTCATGATGTTGGAACAGGCTGTTGTAGAAGTTCAAGTACATTAAAGGCAAGAGTTGATAGCCTGGCCCCATTGTAATGAAGAGGATTTATGCCATTGACTTCAACAGGGTCAAGATTGAATGTTTTTTACCATTTAAGATATTACCTCTATAGGTCATGAAGTTGATTTATTGGAAGACAATGCCAAGACATGTAATGTTAATGTGACAGGAATATCTGGAAAGCTAGTATTAGATTCTTTGGATAAATTATGTTTAAAGTGTTTGGTAGAAATTTAAGTACATTAATGGCACCTTGAACACAGGAATTGATACCTTGCCTGTGGCAAAACAATTTAACCTACTTGGATACTCAATTGCTGACCTGAGGCTGGCTGTGCTCAGACAGCAAACTTCCAAAAAACGATTTGAAAGAGAAATTGTGGAACAAGAAATCATCCACAAACTGAATGATGTTAAGTAAACAGGGACTGTGGATTCTTATCCCATTATCTGGGTTAGTTTTTGTGACTTCTTGGTCCTGTGGGTTTATGGCTCGTTTACTTGTTTTTCCCTTCCCCCTTTCCCTCCCACCTCTCTCCCCCCATCCCTGGTCCTTTGCATTCTAAGGCCCCTGACAGATGTTAAAGTAAAGGCATGATGGGATCTGATGCAGGATCCTAGCACTGATGCTTTCTGCTATGCCACACATGCATGGCAGGAGACCTGACTGTGAGATCTTGCATCAGATCTCATTGTGCTATATCAAACATCCTGGGCTCCCCTGCACCAGCAAGTAGCAAGGTTTACTTCCAGCTAGGGAAGCATAGGGTGATCAGAGCATGGCACACTACCCAGCTGAGAGCCCCAATCATCTGAGGGGCCTCCCAGTCTCTGGAGCACATGGCTCCCATGTGCTCGAAGGGCTGGGCACTGGCCATATGTTCAGATAAAGACATGATAGGAAAATATGTGTAATAACTTTGTGGCTTTTTCCACCAATTAATTGATTGAATGTGTGGCCAGGTCACTACTCAAGACACAATTAACCAGTTAATCATGTCTTACATGTAACATCTGTCAGGGGCCTAATTTCTATCTGTCTTATACTCTGCTTTCTGCAGATCCATCCTTTCATAGCATCTGATGAAGTGAGCTTCAGCTCAAGAAAGCTTGTGCTCTATCTATCTATTTTGGTTAGTCTATAAGGTGCAAATCTACCCTGCCTTCTACTTGGCTTGAGACTAACACAGCTAACTATGTCTAAGTAAGGAAGTGCCAAGTACTTACTTAAGTACCAGGCTGCATACCTGAATAAATACCCAGGGTCCTAGGTGGGCTCATGCAACCCATACAACTGTCTTCCAGGCTGCTTATATTAAGTAGCTCAGATTTGCCTGCATGTGCTGCAGTCATACGTCCCAGCTACAGCAGAGACACATCCTAAATGACTTGACCAAGGTTACAATGAATTTAGCCAGGAATTGAACCTAGATCTCCTGAATCCCAAGCTAACTCCTAAGCTGGAAAATGCCAGGAACACTTTGGTGACTGGCCTGAAAACACAAGGGTTTAAAGATAAGAGCCCTTGTATCTTCCTAATTAGCTTCGTAGGGTCTGCTTCCTTTAGGCCTTTTGTGTAAAATTGTTTGCTAATTTCTTGATTCAATAGTTATGACTCATTCTTCTGTGTATTTCCCTCAGGGGTTTTTGCTGCATTTCTCCCTTTGACTGTCTCTGGCCTTGGAGCAGATGTGGAGGAGACATCATTTTAAATTAATCCTCTGGGAACCTGGGAATCATTTTATTACATTAATTTAAGCATGCTTTATGATATCAAGACACTAAATATTTCATTCCTCCATCCTTCCTGGATTTTCTGTATGAAGCAAAGGTAGGTTGGCATAGCACAGTACCTTGTGAATAGTATATATGCACATCCTAAAATACTGTCATTCTCTCTGACTGCATTTATAGGCTTTTTAAAGCCTGCTTTTATTAGAGAGAAGCTATAGCATTTCTGTTATGCATATATAGGTTAGCAATCAAAATGCAATATGCATATAGCATTCCATTCTCACATGCCACTATTCTCTGGTGTTCATGATTGTTCTCTCAGATCTTTGCCTTTTGATTTTATTTCCCTCTTCTCCTATTTAGAAATATTCTTCCTAAGCACTTAAATTCCTTTCCATAATTACCTGTGAACACAAAGGAAAACCTCTGCAATCCTTTAGCTATGCTGTGTCTTCTCTACTGAGCCCATCAACTTGTCTATTACTAGAACTGCAGTGACATTAATGCAATATCATATTAATATTTATTGGCTTTTTTCCTGAAATTGTTTGTACATATGCAGTTAACTTCTCTGCTGGCTTGCAAACTTATATAATCACTTATATACTTGTTTTGCATGAGACAGTGAGAACTTTGGATTGCTAGATCAGGGGTTTGATTTCTCATCTGGGTGGAGTGTACACTTGTTTTTGTAAAAAATTTACTCAGTTCTTTAGCACTGAACATGCTGTGCTAACCATAGTATTTGCAGACACATTCACCGAGTAAGCAGGAATCATACCATCATCACACTGCTCAAAAGAATGGTTATAACTTTCCCTCTTGCTTGTTACTCAGATAGGGAGCTCAGGATTTTATAGATAAACTTCATTTTAACTGAAGAGAGGAAGTTACCACAGGATGCAGATAACCAGGAAGGATAGCAGCCTATTTTATGAAAAAAAAACCTCAGAAAAGTACAGTCATTTCCCTGTGCAGATGATAAAACAAGAATCTCTATTAACCATTTGAGTGTCATGCCCATATATCCATCCATATTGCATTAGCCTTTGTTACTAAAGTGGCAATTTGACTGGACCCATATGTGAAAGAAACTCCCCCTTTTAAGGAAGAAACAGGAGATCCAATAAGACTGTTTAGTAGACTGAGCTGAAAGGTCTGTGAGGTGGAAGAACTTACAGACATCAGAGGGAGCTCAGTATAGTTTTAAATGTAAAATGAGTGACTAATCTGCAGGGTGAATCTGAAAATGAGGTTTTATCCTGATCTTGTCCTTTTTCTTGAGAAGCAGGGAAATATGCTTGCTGAGAAAGGAAACCCAGGGGCAGGGGTGGGGCGATGCTACGGTGAATATTTTTAAGAGTTCTTCTGGAAGTACTGGACATTTTTGTTGGCAATATTCTTGTTGGCTCAATCACACTTTAATCTGTCCCCAGTAAGAAGCTGGTGCTACATGCTGCAGGAGATGCCTGGCAACATCTGTGCTGGACACTCATTGTAGGCCTTACCATACTAATTGGGTTAGACCTTGTTAATGTTTAACAAACTGACAGCTGTGCAGACTGCTTTGTACTCTGCAGCAAGTGACATCAGTTGGAGATGACTACATTTTGGGGATGGAGCAGGTCAGGCACAACAGAGGTTGCATAACAGTATAAGCAGCTGTGATCTCACAGTCAGTGGACGTGTCTACACATGCAATTAATGTGTGAATAAACTACATTTGAGCACAATTTGAGCCAGAGTAAATGAATCCCAACGTCACTGTCTACACATGCGTTTAAGCGCAGTAATTTACTATGCCATTGGATAGCATCTGTGTCTGAAAGGACTGTCTGACAGCACTGTGAATTAATCTATGTTGGCTTAATTGCTGAGGGTGTGTAGATGGTGACACTTTACTGCACAGTAAATTAGTCTACTGCTCAGTCAAGCATATGTATAGACACACCCAGTGGGAGCAAGATAGGGCTGCATGCCCAAAAGTGGTCAAATGCATAACTGTAAAAAGAGACTTGGCAGACACTTCTGAAAGCAGAGAAATTGTCAGGGAATATTCCTCTGGGTTGTGCTGTCTTCAGTGAATTCTTTCTCCTCATCAGTAGGACCCAGGAAAGTTGCACTAACTAGCCCTTCCACACACTAACCTCCCAGTGGTGTCCCAGGTCCTTTACAAGCAAGTAGCAGAGTTTAAGCACTGGTAGGTTGCCACATTTCTGTCACAGAAAAGGAAGCAATATTGCCACCCAGCTCTTGTCATTATGCTTGTGCAACCAGAATCACGTATTTGAGGGGTTGCTGCAGATATTAGCACCTCTAGAGAAGCAAATAACTTAATCCAAAAGACATGTACTGGCAAGCCCTTACTACTGGGACAAATAAAAAGGAACAGCACTTATATCAGATCCTCAGTCTGAGAATCTGACCTGAGCATAGATGGTCTTTTGGTCAAAACAAGGCATATTCTTTCTGCTTGCCTAGATCCCTAAGTGGAGGAGAAATGTCATCCTTATTCCTATAAAAATGCAAAGCTGCTGTGATACCTACCCCACCACAGCTCCAATGGATAATCTGCAACGAGATGGAGAGTTACTGATTTTGTACTCTGAAGTTAGGAATAGACAAAATATTACATTCAACCAATAACTTTGTAAGCACACTATATTTTTCAAGAATAGTTTCCTGGGCCAAAGAAGTGGGGAAAATTCCTTGCTTTCCAAATCTTGTTTCTCCCTAAATGGCTACCTGTAAGAGATTTGAAGCCTGTTAGCTTCTTTAAATTCCCTTTCTGAGGGTGAGTTACACTTATTCAATCAGAGATCAGTGACAGTAGTGCATGACTAGTGGAGTAATAGGATGATGATCAAGCTTATTCAAGATAAAAAGAGGTACTGTACCTTTAAAAGAAAAGCCCACCTAAAAAGCAGGCAAGAAGAGTTGGTTTTCTTATTTTTTTTGCAGTCCCCTTTGTCTCCAGTCCCTATAAAAGTTAATCTTATAGATGCAAGTTTCACCACTCCAGGAAGGGAAGGAAAAGAGGGCAGAGGTGGTAAGCCTGGAGGCAGACCACATGGACAAAACAGGAAATGGAGACTGCTCCATCCAAAAAGGAAACATTTTAAGGCTATCTTAAAAATACTTCACATGAAATTCTAAGCAGCTGGGGAAGGGTGGGAGAAAATGAGCTCCATGCTGATCTACAGGTCTTAAATTTCATGTTCAACCATATGCTGAAATGTACCACATGGTGCCCAGAGAGCAAGCTGCAGATGACAGCTGTTGGACCTACTCAGGGTAAACAATGGACTTCCTGAGCTTGGTCCTTTCTTCTACTTCTCCATGAACAAACTGTATTTTCAGAATTGTGTCAGTGGTGTGCTGTTACAGCTGACTATAGTGTTGTTCACAGACTGCCCATAGCACATGCTCTTTCAAGGATGTAGGATCTGCTGTTGGGATAGGTTGCCTGAGTTACATAGCATCATTTCTGTCCCCTGTTGACCTGAGATGATGCCTTATATGGAAGATTGGTGTTTTGTTCTCCTTAGGGCTTATCTACAAAGTGAACATGCAGAAAAGTTAGAAGCAAATTAACTAAGTGGGTTAGTTACACTGTATTAAGCTCTTGTATGGATTGTCTCTTTAGGAATTGAAGTAGCTTAATGGACTGTACTTTGTAAATTAAGTAAAAATACTTTGTAAATAAAATAAATAAAAATCAGGGCTCCCTACTAAGGCCTTTATAATTGGCAGGCTGAATTGGAAGGAAGTGAGCTATCATACAAAACCATAGCAATAGTATATAGCTGCCACTGTATCATTGAAGTGATGAGGGACTGGGTAAGCTGCAGACATCTGTCCAGGATTTCAATGGTTTGGAATGGGCAGATTCAGGGTTTATGTTCAGGTCCTTTTCTAGTAATAGCTAAATAACAGATGAATGGAACATGTTCATCACATCTGTGATTTCAGATTCTTACCAGCTTTTGTCAGAGTTAGCAAACATGAATATTTTCCAAGTGTCCATGCGATACACCACTCTCCCTGCCCATGAAATTAGATATGAATCAAAAAGTGCTGTTTTTTCCAGCCTCAAGCGTAGACTGAACAGTTACAACTGTCCATGAGGCTAGGGACAGACATTCAAAAAGCCTGAATTGATTCAATCATTGCAGGTTAGTTTAACCTGGCTAGGTTGAACCGGTTTTCAAGTGCACAGACATTCTCTTTGAACTGAGAAAATGAAGGCAACATGTCTGCAGTTGCTAGGCTAGAAGGCAGGGGGGTGGCACTAGAGCAGCCCCCCTTCCTTTCCACAGTGCTGAGCTGAGGGGGGCGGGGCATATGGCCAGGCTCTGGCAGGACACTCTGGTTAGGGAGGGGTCCCCCTACCACCCCTTCCTGCTCCTGACCAGCGAGGAAGCCAGCAGGGACTTGATAACACAGTGTTTAGCACCCCATCAAGAAAACAAAAGCCTCTTTCATTAGTTCAAGCTCTTCTTAAACAAGTTTTTCCAAGGATGGAACAGAGGGACATTACCAGCTACCTGTTGATTAGCTCCAAAATGCCCTAAGTGGACACTGTCCTGTTTGCCTTTGTCTTGTCTGCCTTACACCGACACCTCTCAGCATTAGCTAGCATACCACGTGCTGGCTACAGTCTGTGCTGTGGGAGAGGGGAGGAGGGAATCCCTGCTTGAGCAGTGAGGGGGAGGTGGTGCAGGGGGAAGCCAGGCAGACCCTACAATCTCTGCCGGAGCTCCAGCTAGAGAGCAGAGGGGCAGGGCCAGCCCTGCTCTGGAGCAGACAGCC
The DNA here is from genome assembly GCF_000455745.1 of Alligator sinensis. Lineage (NCBI taxonomy): Eukaryota > Metazoa > Chordata > Crocodylia > Alligatoridae > Alligator > Alligator sinensis. The sequence goes on along the minus strand of NW_005842162.1, from coordinate 2,156,626 downwards.
CAGCCCAGGGCTGCAATGCATCTGGGATGCTAGGGGACTCTGGTTTAAGTTAAACCAGGAAGAGGTCTGGGACAGACATTGAATAAACCAGTTTGACCCAAATCAGTTAAGTCTGATACTACATTCAACCAGGTTTATATCAAATTGGTTCCAGCCATTTTCAAACTGATTTATGTGCACTGAAAGTCTGTTCTGTTACAGGTTTAAACCAGTTTCTAATCACTTAAACCGGTTTATGTGTAATGTCTGTCCCTAGACTTCCAGCTTCAAGCATGGACTGAGCAGTTGCAACTGTCCATTATTGTGTTAGGTGCCAGAAGATCTCTTTGGTAAAAAGAGTCTTGCAGAAAGGTATCTAAACCTATACTTCTTGTGACAAGCGCTTGGAATTTCAAATCTTTAGATGGCACCTTATAGCCAAAACTTTGAAAACAGTCTTTTTCTGGTGCTATAACATTATCTCAAATTTTCTTGAAAATACGTAAAAGAAACTTCAGGGCAACCTGAATTTTACAGACTTCAAACCTTTGTTGGCATGATGCACAGGGTTTCTCTACTGCAAAAGAAAGTTAGCTTTAAGACACACAAGCACCCTGATCCATCCAGCCTTTTTGTGTTGCAGTGCATAGAAGTCCATTATCCATTTTGCTGAGTAGCCCTTTTCTGTTTACTGCTGGTGAAAGGCAGTTTTCAAACAGTCATAAATGGTGAACTCAAACTGATGGTCTAGCACAACATTGCATAAGCTACAAAAGAGTTTGCTTTCATTGGCAGCCCTCCCAATTCTGACTTATTAATACTCTGCCAACAGCTATTGTCCTTGACAAGTGACTCTGCCTTGGCAATACAGGATTCACTGAAACAAAGTTCTTTCCATGCTTTGCGTTGAGAGCTTCTTCTGGGTCTCTAGTGTCGACAACATATAAGCTTCATAGCAAGATGGATGTCCTGAAGAAGAGTATTTTACAAAGGTTAGAGACTATGAATTGAGGCCTAATGGAAGAAAAGGAATACTAGCCTAAATAAATCAGCCATTAAATTATGCCATATTCAATCACAGGAAAAATAAATATTCTTCATAGACAAAAGTTAGGAGGAATACTTTCCTGGTGAGGCCTAGATTTTCAAAGGCAGGTACATAAACTGAAACTGCCAAATTTGTGCTCACTAAATTATTATTAGTGCATGAAAAATAAGCATTTGCAGAGAGAAAGTATTTCAAGTTCCAGGGATTTGATATTGTACTCCTGTTATTTAGATGTACCATTACTACAACTGCAGAGGAAACCCTGACAATGGTGATCATCTTTGTACATACCTGTATGCAATTTAGAACTGAGCACTGAAGTCAGACTCTTTTCAGATCTTCCTTTGTGCATTAGGTTTAAGGTTGAACAATATTTTTACCAGGTACATGTCTTCCAGACTGTTACATTTTGCCATCCAACTATATCTAGCATGAAGTATTTCTGTAAAGTTATGTACACCTTTTTCAGAGGTATGCAGGACAGTTCCACTTGTTTCATACAGCTCTTTTTCTGGAAAATGTTGGGCAGGGTCAGACCTGGAAAAGCTGCAGCATGAGGCAACCCTTTGGCCTACTTTAGGTACAACAGGGAGCCCTAATGCAGGAAGAGCACATGTATGTGCCCCACACCTTCCTGGGCTGGCTGTGAAGCTGGCATACACAGTAGTTTTCCCTGGCAAAGGCAGCACCCGGCTGAGAAGCATTGAGGTAAGTTATATATAGTAGTTCTCACCGGAGAGTGCCACAACACTCAAAGTTGTGGAGGGGTAGCCTGACTCTAAAAAGGATGAGGACCACTGGTATAGATTAAGGCTTTATCGTTATTATTTATTTCTCATCTTTGCAGGATAGTACCAATACCAAACCAATCCAAGGCTTCCACTGAATGTGAAGAATAAAGTAGTTGTAATTTTAAGTTTCTGTTCTTCAGGAAGTACAACATTTCAAATCTGTTTAAAGACAAATCTCCTAAGCATCTTTGGAAATTCCCACCCTATGTGAAATAGTTTAGTAAAGACCCACATCTATAACAAACAGTTCTACTGAAAACTAAGAGTTACAAAGAAACAACAGAAGCTTCCCAGAAATCAGAGTCAGATTTCAACAGAAGCACTGATTCTGCTCACTCTTTATACTTTTACTTCAATTAAGTCGTTCTCTAGATCCCTTCCTAAAACACATGGTTATGTTACACTGCTGTACAGAGCATCTATCATGCTTTAGCTACTGCATAGCTGATTGACTATACTCTGCAATGCACATAACCAACGATTCAGTATACACCTGATGGACTAAAGATTCAGTATACACCTAATGTATTCTTATTTCAGTCCAAAAACACAGTTTAGATCATATCTGAATATTCCCATCTTTAGATATAAACTGAGAAAGGAACTCCCACAGTTTATAGAAACCAAACATGTAGTGAAAAGTTCTTCGTTTCTCATAGGCACTTTAGCTTTTGAATATCTAAAATTATTCATACTGGGTAATAGAACACAAAACCCATAGAGAGGGGCAAAGGAAAGTCACTTCCCATTTTCTACTTCTAAAAATAAAAATTTCTGTATATGAACAATAGCCTGATCGTTAGGTTATGTGATTTAGTAAAACTCCACCATCTTCACTATGATTATGCTGATTTATATCAGCTGATGAACTGGTCAAATGCAAATACTGACACTGGTCAGGCCACAGCTGGAATACTGTGTCCAGTTCTGGGCGCCCCACTTCAAGAGGGATGTAGACAACATTGAGAGGGTCCAGAGGAGGGCTGCCCGCATGATCCGGGGACAGCAGGGCAGACCCTACAATGAGAAACTATGGGACCTGAACCTGTTCAGCCTTCACAAGAGAAGGCTGAGGGGGGACCTTGTGACCATCTATAAACTCACTAGGGGGGACCAGAAGGGTTTGGGGGAGACCTTGTTTCCCCTAGCGCCCCCGGGATAACAAGAAATAACGGCCACAAGTTATTGGAGAGTAGGTTTAGATTAGACATCCGTAGGAACTACTTCACAGTTAGGGCGGCTAGGATCTGGAACCAACTTCCAAGGGAAGTGGTGCTGGCTCCTACCCTGGGGGGCTTTAAGAAGCGGCTCGATGCCTACATGGCTGGGGCACTTGAGACCAGTTTCTCTCCTGCCCAGGCAGGGGGGCGGACTTGAAGATCTACAAGGTCCCTTCCGACCCTACTTCTATGATTCTATGAAATATAAAACACAAAAGTAAAACTGTTCCTTGATTATATTTGAATGTGGTAAGAATTTTGTCTATTTAACCTATAAGACATTCTTTATTAAAGGGAAAGAATATGAACTGTTGCATGAATCTATAGAAAACCAAACCAAACCTTACCGTAACAACATCAGGTGCTTTCAAATAACAAAACCACATAACACTTGACAAACTTAGTGATGTCCAGAATTTAGTCTCATAGTTGTGATGAGTGATTGGTCAATTTCACTTTTTGGGGTATGAGTGGAGTTGTTGGGTGGAGGGTGTGAAAGCCTATATGCTAAAATGACAAGACCTGCAGCTACTGCAATGCATCACTGAGACTAGGAATTCAAATAAGCCAAATGTTGTCTGTAAAATAAGGGGCCATACAATCCTGGTTATAATGTTCCAGAAGGTCCTAACTGAGAAGAGAGATTTGTCCAGTGAGTTCAGAGAGCGTTTTTGGCAGGGCTGTCTCTAAAGGAGTGCGAATCGGGATGACTGCGGCTTTGTGTCCGGCTGCTCGCCACCCCGCCAGTGCTATCATGTCCGGGCCCCACACAGGCTGATTTGCCTTGGGCCCCCCACCCTGCTACAGTCATCTCTGGTTCTTGGCATGTCAGCAGAAGGGTTCTACACCTGACATCTATTAGCTTGCTGTGGCTGTAACACAGATTATGCCTCTACTTCGTAAACTGACGGCATTGGGACACCATAACAGAACAAGTAAGGGGTCTCTCTGAAGGACTGTGTGACCCCTTACAGACCATGTTTGGCCCATTTGACTTCCTATCCTCAGAGATGCATTGCAGTAGCTGTGGGTTTCATAGTTTTAGCATATGGGCTTTCACACTCTCCACCCAACAACTCCATCCATACCCCAAAGGAACAAGGAGCACTTACACACATGAAGGGAGGCTGCTCATCATTCCTTTGCTTGCTGTTGGCTCTAGGAACTGGTCTATCTTAACCACACTAGCTAAATGAGTTTGTAGGCTCAGGTGAACACTTGGATTGGAAACTAGGATTTGATACTACATTTTATAAGATCCTTATGTGAATTTTTTATTATGTGCAAGGTACCATTTTAGTTGTAAACAGAGTTTGAACTAGCATTTAAGTCCCTTGCTGTATGGAGCTATGTTTGTACAATGTTAAACAAACCATTGGCAATTGACACTGTCACTCAATGTTGCAGCATTACCATCTCCAAATTACAACTTCTCTGGCAGTTATATAACACTATATATATTTCTAAGGTTGCCTTTATTTGACACTTTGACTAGGGATAGTGTATAGGTTATACTCTTCAGACTCTTGGCTCAGTCTGTTTTAAACTGTACATGGCAACTTTATGAGTCCTTTTACTCAGAAATGAGGTGAGGATTAGAGAGAAAAAGTAAGCACTAATGAGCTTTTCTTTTTCATGGCTACTTTTGTTTCTAGGAAAAGGTATAAATAGCAAGTCATTTTTCTTACCCTCAAAAAACTGTAGTGGACTAACTTAACCAAAATCTTTCTTAGATAAGAATGATTTGATGTATATTCCCAATCAGTTTGAAAAAGAACCCACACAATTTCTAACTGTAAAAGAGCACTGCTACATGGCAAGCACTTGAATTTTTGCTCTAAACTTCATGACCCTGCTAAGCTGTTTGGCTCAAGTGATTTATTAAAAATAATTTAATCCAAATGTTGGCCTGAAATAAACAAAATGATTCACAAAGCAGAATAAGCCAGAAGTTTCCCAGACAATAAATTCAGTAGAGCCATCTGCACCTTAAAAACAATGATGTTTTATTTCAGAATTGACAGCACTTATAGCAGGAGAGCTAATTCTGGATCACAAATGATACATACTGGCTTATTTTGATTGGCAAACTAGAACCCTAATAATTATGCCAATTTTTCCATAAAATCACAAGACTTCCTAAAATAACAATGACTGAGATTTTCCTCTGTGATTTTGAGTGCCTCAGTTTTTCAGCACTCAACTTCAAAAATAGGTCTGCTATCAGAATAGGTGCTCAATATTCTTGAAATTGGGCCCTATTAAATACAGTAACAGGCATCAAAATTGAAAAAACTTGGCCCCTGACGGTTCCTTATTATTTTTTTCATTGAATAAGACAAATTTCTTTGACTACCAGTTTGTTCAATAGTTGCAAGCAAACTGCAAGGTACAATCATAATAAAATAAGGCATTAGTAGGGTTTTCATTGAAAGTTGTTTCTAAATTCATGAGTAGCAAGTCCACCAGGAAACAAAGATCCACAGTAGGAATCTAGGTCCCTAATCTGACCCATCCTAGCTCCTTGTATCCTTGTTTTTTGGGTATGACAAAATAAAGGTAGAACATGAAACTGGGACTTTGGTCAAGGCAAGCCCACCTACCCTGCGAGGGGGGTTTGTAGAGGGGAGGTGCGAAGCATTCTGGGGTGCTGGGGGACTTTGAGTTAACTTGAATCTGGAGGAGTTCAAGTATCCAGAATGGATACTAACATCAGCAACTGCTGATGATTTCCATTTTTAATGGTATGCATATTAATGTGACCACACTGGTATTCAAAAGCCTGTATAAGTGAGCACCTTGACCTTTTAATGCAAGGGCTGCTTAGGGCTGTAAAGTCTGAGAGTTAGATAAACTACCAAGTTTCCCTACTATTGAATGTGGCGGCAGACTAAAAGAGGAATCTCTAGAAACAATTATTAGTGTCACAACCCAAAGTTGTGATTTTCTTGTTTGTGTGTGCTTCGGCATCGCTAAATTGTGTTCCCGCTAAATTGCAGCTCTTTTGCACGGTGGAGCGTTCTGTTGCAATTAAGAACCCGCGTGCAGGAGTTTTTCCCACCAGTTTTGTAGCCTCCTTTGCATCGTGCATTTCTTTTGCATTATAGTGATGCACGGTACAAAGAAGTTACCGCCATTTGTATTAAGATTTCCGCCACATTATTGGCCAATCTTAATATAGGCACACGTGGTGGCTAGCTATTGGCTTGCTAGCCGTACAAAAGGCTTGGGTAGTTTCCGCCCAAGTCGGAGAGAGAGAAAGCACGTGGAGTTCGGGAAAGGAGCGTGAGGATCTCTAAGCGCTGCTGATCCCTTCGAACCCAGCTTTTTCCTTAAGAGGGCAACAGAGGTTTAATTTGTCGAACTCATGGAGCTTCAACAACTCCGGGGGACCTAATTTCCGAACCCTCGGAGCCTTAACAACTCCGAGGCACATAACCTCTAGCTTCTCCCCGTCGCCGACCGCAATCCTAGACGTATCCCTATCCTATGGACCCAACTGTCGAACCCACGGAGTCTTAACAGCTCCGGGGGACCTGGGAACCGAGTGAAACCCACAGAGATTCAGCTGCTCCGTGAGAGAGAATTGTTAAACCTGCAGAGCTTAAACCACTCCGGGGTCAAGGAACCGAGTCTATCAGAGTCCTCCACCGAGAACTCAAGCGGAGCTGTGCCTGGAAAGCTGACCAGCCTACACCGCGACCACCTTGGGTGTAAGTAAATAATCTTTTCAATCAACCATTACGCCTCCGTGACTGATTCTAGCTCGAGCGTACCATACCGCGCCGCGGTTTTCTCCGGCCCCACGTGCCCGGGCTGCTGGCCACAGCCTGTGTGCACAAAGACGGGCCCAGCTCGCCCCCGAGATCGGGAGCCGGCCCACACAATTAGCACCTGATAGACAGACTTGAAAGCCAGAAGCTTAATAAAACTTGTGAACCATACTATACAATCCTCCCATTTTGATGAATGAAAATGGGTTGCCTCTTAATTACTCCTGCCACCTTGTGGACATTGCATAAAATTCACTACATAAGCCACCAGTGAATGGAAACACCAGAATCCACACAGCCAAAAAGCATTCAACTTTACCAGTAAGTTTTAGGACCTGCCTACACTGGGACGTTACTGCACAAGAAGAAGGAGAATGAATTTTAGTGCACTTTATACTCTACAATAACTTCCCCCATGTAAACACTTTTATGGGTAACTTACTCCTCTTTGAAAGAGAAGACCCTTATCTCAACTGTAGCCCTTGGGCACTACTACAATATAAATCATTATCAAAGCAGTAGCATTGACAGAGCTGAATCATTATCTTCCATTGTTCATAGGATCAAGGCTTCTCTGTACAGGGAAATACTGCAAAAGAAATGAGGGTGCAAGTTAAGAGCTCACTGGATACACTACGCTAACTCCCCATGTCGACACTTGGCACTGAATCAGCATAGCAGTTACGCAGCTTGTGCTTGCTCAACCCTGAGTGTCAATGCAGGACATTAGTGTAAAGTAGCTAGCATGATGTACAGTGAAACACTAGCACGCTGACTTCCCTGTGGTAATAAGCTCTTGTTCTTCAAAATAAGGATTAGGGAAGTGGAAAATGCAAACTAGTTGCACTTATGTTTCTTCTAGTTTTGAGAGAAGTTAGTCCCTGCAGTACCTCATTTTATACAATAGGGAAACTTGTTCAAATTGGCAGAAATTCCTTATATGGAAGAAGTGTTCGGTTAAAAACACTAGATTAGACCATTTTTGTTTTTCAGGCAGAATTTTTAAAGAGGGACAAATGTTTGGTTCTCATGGGTACAGGCTTTATGACTCACTGGGAGCATCTACCCAAGAAGCTAAAATGTGCATTAGACTAATTCTACTGGGCATTAGCACACCACAGCAAAAACCATGCTATTGTGCTAATGCCCAGTAGAATTAATCTACTGTTTCTTAGCATCACTTAGGAGGCATGTGATGGCACTACTGCACAGTAGTGCTGGTTACTGCGCATTTAGTTAGTACCTGTTATTACTAAACTTAATGCTTTGTAACCATGGCACATTAATGTACATGCAGACATGCCCACTCACATGGTCATGGATGTACACCAGTTTTGCTTTGCAGTTACCTATCTCAACAGATAAATGTAAGTCCAATGGAGCCTGGACCCACCAATGATTTGAAAGATTGCAAGTGTTGTTCCTCTCAGTCCATTTTTCTCCTCCTACTCTGCATCCTCAAAGTTAATTTTGAATGCTTCATCTTTCTTCCATGTGATATAGTCAAACAGACAATTTTCATTAGAGGGCCGTACCACAGCCTGTTTCTTTGCCTTCCTGATCATGGTACCTATACACCTATTTGAGTCTCTACGACCTGAGTCAAATGTTGGTTTGACTCTGATTCCTTTCACCAGTGTTACTGTATTATCTTTGTACCCTGATGGCAAGACTGATTTGGATCTGCAGATACCCCATGAGAGATTTGGTATCTCCCTGCAGTCCCTGACACCATGAAAAGGGAAGATAGACCTAGCATTTCTCTTGTACCAATATTACACCAGGATACTGGAACTGTCCAGTATAGCATCTTTACAATGGTAATATATCGTCAGAAAATGCTAAACTTATGTAATTTGCTCCAAGCTTTGCACCTGTTTCAGCTCCTGGAGAGACATGAAACCAAGGAAGGCCATAGGGACGATGTGAAGGGAAGGGGAAGCGTAGGTGTATTTCTGTTGCCAGCAGTGAGCAATTATGCCGATTCCTTCTTCCCACGACAGGAAAGGCTTGAGGTAAATTCTCTCACAGTCTGCTAGAACTAGGAGCTTCCCAGGGGAGACCACAGATGCTTCATGCTCTCCTCCTTGCCTGTACGAGAGAATAATTGGCTCAGTAGTAAACCTATCCCACTTATTAGGTGCCTAAGCATGATCCTATTCCACCTTGTTCAAGCCCCTGAAAAACAGCCAATGCAATGGATGGGCACCTTCTTGTTTATTTCTTTTTGTGACTTGGTCTTAGTGTTAAATAATGGCATGTCACAAAAGTAGGCACTCAAGTATGGTGCAATAGGACCACATTTAGGCACCTAAATTGTCTTAGGCATCCAATAGCTGGAATAGGTTCTGGCCCAGAATTTTAAAATCAGTTAAAGAGATTTCAGTGTGGCATATCAATCCTGGATCATAGAGGACTTCTCCAAAGCAGTACCTTCTGCAGAAATGTTGTGGGAGCAGAAACTTCAAATACAACAGGAGCATAAAAAAGCCACCATCCATGACTTGCAGATAATACAAGATTGCAGTGGCAATTTAGCAGATGCTTGAGTACCAAAACCACAATATTCTGCCAATCCAATTCACTTGCTTTATCAGCTCCCCTTTTAAGGAAATTCTGTGCTCCAACAGCAGTGGCATCAAGGTAAACTACATTCCCTAACAGTTGTGGAGCCATACAGTTTTGAAGTTATAGTGAGTGGTACACTGCCATCAGTGTCTCCCTTTTTATTGTAGTCCACTTTTGCTTCTTGTTGTATATGTCCCAGGGCAAGGGCCATGCTTTTGCTGTGACAGGAATCGCTAATGACAAAGCAAAAACGTATAACTTGCTCCCAAGGTTTCTGTCCATTTCAGAGGTATTATTTGTCAGTATAACAAGAACAATAATAATAATTCTTAGCTCAAAGGGGTGCTGGTTCATGATTGGAGTTAACAAATGGAATGCCAGAGCAAAGAGCATATTTTGGAATAATTTTGGTTTATTTGAAAACAATCCAGTGTTTACATAATCAGTCTGGGAGTGCCAATAGCTAAACACAGCCTTTGTAAAAGTTAATTACTAACCTGATCTTGCATTGAGTTTTATTCTCTTCTCTACTCAAGTGGTATCATATTTTCTTAACGCTGCACCGCTGCAGAGACTGTAACTATTTCCAAACAGGCGTCTATCTTGCAGGCAAAAGCTCTCTGTCTGCTTTGGCTTCCAATAATTCTTTAAGCACAGTTTATCCAGATCATAGCATGTGGTAAGATATCTCTTAAGGCAGTTGTTGATAGTTAGGTTAAAATAAGCATCTGTTTATTATGATGCTTAATGAGAAAGCAGTCAACATGTTGCAATTTTACACTTGCTTACACATTTAAAAGCTTTATAAAAAGAATTACAGTAGTTAGCAAAAACGTAATGGCACAGTACTCATTGTGAATTTACTTTCAGTCATCTCCTCCACAAATCTTCAGCAGCATGGTCTCATAATCTCCAGAGGTATCAGACTGCATAGAGGAAAAATATGTGAGATTAGTGGAGATTGTTTTATTGTTTGTTATGCTGAAAGTGATTTATCCTAGTCTTTTGCTCCTTTTTGGGTCAACACAATAGTTTGTTAGATAGAAATAAAACACTTGCTCTTATTGACATCTGTAACTAAACCCTTATTTGCTTGTGCACAAGTTTCTATCCATTACTATTGCAAGAAAGCACTAAGTCCATGTGGATAAAAATAATGATTTAAAGAAATAAAACATACCAGACTTATTGCTAGTTTTACTGGAGGTGCACTGATATATTGGTGCCATATCAGATCATCAGCACTGATAAAAGGAAAATTAGCATTATTGTCCATCAGCTTTTTTTGGCCCATGTAGCCGACAACATCACCAATAAATAATATGCCTTCTGGGTGGAGCCCCCGGATGCCACGTGCATGTGCTCAGCCACACACGTGCACGTGGCCAAGAATGCAGCTGGGCAGCATGGACAGCAGTGCCCCGCAGGTAAGTCTGTGGAGGGGAAGGGCCATGTGGGAAGCGGGGGTCAGACCAAGGCCTCTACGGTGAGGGAGGGAGTGTGGCAGGGGCTGGGGACTCTGCTCAGCCAGGGCAGTGAATGGAACCTGGGGATGGGAGTAGGACAGAGCTGTGGATGGCTTGTCCAGGGAGTATGGGGGAGTGGGGGGGAGGGGGGGAGCAGCTCTCTACCGCTTGCATGCACCCCTTGGAGGAGGCATGGGGGGGCATGTGCCCCCTCCCCCCCTATTTGTGCACAGGGCAGATGCAAACTGCCCACTGTGAGCTCAGGGCTCTGCTCTGCTGCCTCTGCCCCAGGGGCTCCATGTCAGCTGCATGTCTTCTGCACACCTGGTAGCAGTGGGGACAGTGAGTTGTCCCTCTTGCTGCCGGGCGGGCAAGGAATGTGCAGCCGATACAGTGCTCCTGGGGCAAAGGCAGCATAGCAAAGAGTCCCAAGCCCACAGCGAACAGCCTGCATCCATCCTCACCCCTCCCAGCTCCACTCCAGTTAAAAGTGTCCCTGCTCTTAGAAATGGTGCCAGAAGTGCTTGAACTAAAGCTCATTTGCCACATTTTAGTTCAAGCGCCTCCGCTACCATTTTTAAGCACTGCAACGCTGATCCCCTGGACGAGCTGCCTGTGGCGCCATCCTTCTCCCTGCCACACTAAGAGAAGGGTAAGACTTTGTTAGGACACGTCAGTTAAGTCTGACCCAAAATCTACTATTTTTTCCTATTTCTTTTCCATTTTTGCCTTCCTCTAGCAGGGAGGCATGGTCCCCTTCTTTGGATTTCTTGAGTGTATTTAAATTACTTCCTGCCTTTGCAGTCACAAGGAACTGAAAGTGCCCTCATTCCCCCCACTACTTTACCCATGGCAAGTTAGGATGTCTTTGATGTTCTGGACATTCTGTCTAGTAGTTGTGCGAGATGGCTATTCATCCAGTTTTCAGGAATAGATTAGACCGGGGATGGGCAAAGTCTGGCCTGTGGGCTGGATCTGGCTGGCAATGGACTCCATTTCCCAGCAGCCCCTGCCTGCATGGCTGGGGCCAGGCTCCATGGAGACCCCAGCTGGGGCGGAGAAGGGGCAGGGTGGGGTTTGCCAGGGAGCCCAGCCCCAGTTGCACTGGCAGGGCATGTGACAGGGCAGGGCAGAGGGCTGCTCCAGAGCTGCTGGGATCTTGTGGCAGGGGCTACTTGATCAGGGCCAGGGCAGAGCTGCGATCTGTAGCCTGCACGCTCTGGGCAAGGATGTGCAGGCAGCAGATCACAGCTCTGCTCCAGCTCCTTGCAGTGGTGATAGCGCAGCTGCAAGCAGGATCAGAGCCGCAATTCGCTGCCTGTGAGCCCCTGCCTGGAGCATGCAGGCTGCAGATCGCAGCTGTGCCCTGGCCCTGACCAAGATGCCCCTACCGCAAGATCCTAGTGGCTCCAGAGCAGCCCCCTGCCCTGCCATGCACCTTGCCAATGTGGCTGGGGCTGGTCTCCACGGCAACCCCAACCTTGTGCTATCACAGGGCAGCTGTGGCTGGGCCATGTGGGCAGGGGCTGCTGGGAAATGGGAGTCCAGCTGCCAGTTGGATCGGCCATTTTGACCCACCCCTGAGTTAGACAAACACTTGTCTAGGATGGTTTAGATAAGGATGATCCTGCTTTGAGCAGGGAGCTGGACAAGATGATTTCTCAAATTTCCTCCAGCCCTACCTTTTCTCTGAGGTTTAACACCCATCGTTTTTAAATTAAGTGTTGGAAAAAGTTTTCTTCACAAAAACATCTATACAATCCTACCTAGATTACAACTAACTGAACTAAAATCATGTGGATAATAAGTCTAACTGCAACTCATATCTGCATAATGGAGCTGGCCTCATCACATTTCTATCATTCCACCTCTGTAGTAATGGGTATTGTGCTATACACTTATAAAAGAAACTGATAGAAAAATGATTACTCAAAAGAATGTTTTCATGCCATTTAAAAGTTCACGTTTGCTGAATATTCCCTAAATTTAGGCATTTTTGAACATTTTACTGAGTGCTGGCAGCTATTCTACTTAGAGTACTGAACCAATAAACACTCGGTAGGGCTACCCAGGTGATATTTCTGTGAGCTGAAGGAGAAACTCTTCAACTTCCATTAAGCTGGTACTGTCTCACCATAAACAGGAGAAAAAAAAACTTGATTTAGTAAATCATAGAAAAAAGAAAAGGAAGCTAATCAATACCACAGGACTAACAGAACTTCAGACTTTTCTTTTAATTAAATTATGGTGTTCACCATTGTTCAAAATAAAGTAATGATTTCTAAAAAAGACACTTAAAATATTTTTTATAACCTCTGATTTTCACAGCTTTTCTATCTCCTATAGCAGATAATGATTCCAAACCTTTGTCTGGGCTTAACAATTTTAAAGCAATTAACATAGTAGCAAACTAGAGCATAATTCTTCCCTGGGATGTGTCAGTTCTGGGAAGAGAACTGTTAGAGACGGTATGAGTTCAGGAAACAGTTCCCTAACCTCCCTTTTGGCAATTTCAAATTTAGCTTTAAAACAATTTTATATTATTACTAAAGCTCTAAGTATAAGATAACTTGACAGAAGAGCAAGGCACATCCTTTGTTACAGGTATCCTCCAAGCAGAGGGTGAGCCAGGAGCCCCCTAGGCCACATGGATGCTCCCCCATTGCACCACGCTGGCACACCTCTGAATACTACACCATGTCTATTTTCCCACAGAGCTATCATTAGTTACTTCATCTTCTCATCAATACAAAACTTCTGCATGACCTCATGCAGTCATAAAGAATCGGTGAACTAAACTAGTGGTTCGCAACTCTGCAAATACGTGTTGCTCATTGTCTGACCCTTCCTAGAGAGTCCTGAAATTGTTCATTTTTCCTCCTGAGATCAATCACTTCCTTTCTGTCCTCTTTGCACCCCGAACAGAATGTCACCAAAATGATCACTCTGAGTCCTTTAGAGATCATTTTGGACTCTACCTCCTCATATAGCTGGATCACCATCATCATGCCTTGGCTTGTCTTCATACACAATGCACCAAATATCTGATCTGACAGCCAACATCCTTGTTTATTTCCAGTTCAATGCTAAGCTATTATTATAAATATTCTCCAAATTCTCTAGGCACTATTTTACTCTCTTCTTTTTGCTCCAAAGCAAAGGTGCTAAAGCTATACTGCTCTTCCCAGACACCTCTGGCTTATTCTCATTTAATATCATACTCTCAATGTCCAAACAAAATTATCTGTGCATGTCTTAAACATAAGATAAAACACTGAAAGATAATTGCCTGAGCTGGCATACATGACATGATTCATTTACAATATACAAGAATATTTCATTAAAATAATCCTCACTTTAATAGCAGAGTACAAGGAACATCCATAGTGCTTCTTGTATTCAGCCCGAATATCCAGAAGATCAATTTCTGATCTGGAAACCATGATTCTGTTCAGAGTGAACTCATCAGTTCCAGCACCCTGTTAAAACAGAGAAGATCTAAATAGTATAATATAACGAACAGCATGAAGATTAGGTCAATGTCAGTGTCTTGTTTAGAAATAGTCACCAGTTAACTTGACTCTAAGGGCACGTCCACACGAGTGTGGACGTTTGGTTCCCAAGGGATAAGTAACGGTGATGCACCTTGCACCACTGCTACTTGTCTCTGGGGAACACCCGTGTCACATGTGCTTTAGCACGTGGCAAGTTACCTTGGGTGGGGGAGGGGAGGCCCTTGCAGTGTGGAAAACATCTAAATGTGTGGTATGTGGTGCCACAGACACGCTTGCACTGCTACATACCGCACAGCCGCGCTCATCTGGACGTGGCCTAAGAGATTTGAGGTTAGAGACCATTCCCCAATTTAGCTTACTATTTACAAACATCAGTATTAGTCACTTGCCACCCTCTTACGGGCATGCTATAACCCAAGGATTTGTATGGAAGCTGAGAACCTACCTTCAAAGATCGGTGCAGTCTTTCAGCAAGGAACGCAGGAGTGCTATTCACACATTTAACTATTAACAGGAAAGTGAAGAGTTAATTTAATTTGCCTGCTCAACCACAGTTTCACCACACTGCTTTCTTTGCTGGCAAAGCTTCATGCCCCTCTTCCACTTAGTAAGAAAATACAGATAAATTTACAAAGTTAGGCAAACACACTTGTATATGAGGGCCTGCCTGCAAGTGCCTAGTGTGCACACACAGGTCAGGTATATACATGCACTTGGTTACTGAAGTAGTTACTTCATAACACTCATTCTGCCATTGCCCAAGGTTTCATGTTACAAGTTCACTTTGACACTTCCACCATGTGTTAAGGTTTGCTTATGACTTTCACTTACAGTATTTCGACTGTTTAATAGTAGAGCACTGAACAACTACAAAACACCATTTGACCTCCCAGTGGACAGAACCACACATTGGACTATTACACTCAGCATATCTGGAAGAAAGCTAACAGTGAAATTTTCAACAAAAAAGCCAGGACCACAGTCATACAGTCCTTAAAGTACAACAACAAAATAGTAATCAGTAATCAAACCAGTGGCCAAAGGTGGAGCTATTGTCATCCTCAACCATAAAGACTACATCAATGAGACTAAAAGAAAGCTCTCTGGTACCAACCACTATAAGGAACTTGGGGAGGACCCTACATCAGTATTTTACTTGTAAACTGAAAATATTATCATATCCTTTCCATACCAGCTTCAGGAAAAAAATTACTTCCACTAATCCCCATCTTTGCACCTGTGGATGATACCAGCTTGTACAGTAATATCCCACACAATGAAGGCACAGTTGCCTGCCTGAAATACCTATAGGAAAACGGACTACACTCAAATTTGCAACCACAGATGTTGCACAATCATCCACTTCATCCTCACCCACAACAATTTCAGTCTCAACTACCAGCACTTTCTCCAAACCATGAGCACAAAGATGACTTCAAAATATATTGATATGGAGATCCCAGGGGCTCGTGCCCCCAAGAGGAGTCTGGCACAGCCCAGCAGCCCTCCTAGAGGTGAAAGCCCCTGGATCTGTGCGCCAGTTGAGAGGAGGCTGCCTCTGCCACCTGGGACCAGTGGCAGCATCAATCTTCCCCGGGCACTGGACACAGGCTGTGCCCAGCACCAGTCCCAGGTGGCAGTCTCCTCTCATCCAGCGCCCAGATCTGGGGGCCTGCACTCCTGGGAGGAGTCTGGCACAGCCCCACAGCCCTCCTGGGGGTGTGGGCCCCCGGATCTGTGCACCGGATGAGAGGTTGCTGCTGCCGCAGCCACCTGGGATGGCACTGGCACTGAAGCCAAGTAAACCCAGCTTTGAAACTCAAAATGTTTAGAAACCTTTGAAACGTTTTGAGTGCCCTCATTTTGTTTGAAGCTGTTTCAAAGCCTCTTGTTTCATTTTGATTTAGCTGTTTCGAGCTCGAAATGCATCAAAACAGCTTCAAAATGAAACACCTGGTCAAATTTCACACAGCTCTAATATATAGATATATCTATAGATATAGAGATATATCTATAGAAACAGAGATATCTATAAATGTATATACAGACATACAGACATCTCTCTCTCTATATCTATAGATATATCTATGGATTCCTATATCTATATAGATATCTATCTATAGATATAGATAGATCCCAGAATGTGGTACACCTCATCCAGAGCACCTCATGGCAACTATATAGGTACAGCCAGACACAACCTACACACCAGAATGAATGATCACTGAAAAAAGATAAAGGACAGAGACACTAGAACACAGATGGAAGGACATTTTTCACAGAAAAAAAAAAATCACTCCCTTTCTGACCTCATAGTTCTCATGGTCAAGAGAAATATACAGAAAACCTTCACAAGATGAGTCTGGGAACAAATTTGTATTAGTCTGTTGGACACTAAGAACCAGGAACTTAACATAGCCAATAACTTTACAGTCTACTGTAATCTACCTGATACTTGCTAATCTCTATAATTCACGGTGATAACAACCCTCCTATATGATCCCGTTCTTCTATGGTCCGATTTTTACTGCATCTCTTTTGCCTGTTGGCTACCTGATAATGTCTCATATCCTTTTTTGTTTGCTTGTAGTTTTATACAAGCTTTTGTTCCATCTGTTACTGAGTTCTGCTGTCTGCTGCTTTCCCAGAGGCCTGAGGAAGGGTTTTGTGATGCATAAAAACTGTATGTATGTGTAAGTTTATCCCAATAGTGCAGTTGGTTTAATAAAAGGTATCACCCACAAGAATTCTTGCCCCTCTCATAAAATTAAAATTGCTTTTTAGAAACACTGGGCCTGGCATAAAGGAAAAGCACCTTAGTCCTATAGAAACACTGTTTCACAATTAGGGGGTCCTCTCAAGTTAACTGTTAGTGTCACAATTTTTACTTTAATTAAAAAAAAAATCTCCAAGGATATGTTTTCTGTCTTGCTAAATGTCAGGACCAAAGGTGGTAGGGCATACATGTGAGCCCCTCCTGCCCTCAGAATACTATTATAATACTGTTATACTGAGGGTGATATCATGAGACGGTGAATGACTTGCATAGCTAACATTAACATTTCACTATTTTAGCTAATTCTATTCCACTGGGGTGAGCAGCAGGAAGCCTAGAAGTTGAGAGTTCAAGGCTACCGCAGAAGCACTCACAGTGTAGCCATGTCAGATTCCAACGAATCTGCAAATTCTGCTAAATACCTTGGCACAAGGACACACGAAAGGAAAGGAAGCTAATATTGGGGAAGTAGATATGGCTTCTCATGCTCTAACACAAATTTCCTCTGTAACCTTCAGCAAAACCAACCAAACCATTATTTTCTAATTTGAGTGTCTAGTGTGAGATACTTATATCAGTAAGCTAATTTTTTTCCCAGTCAACAGCTGATGTGGGAATACAAATTAAAATGGTTTCAACACAGCACCCCCAAGACCCAGCTAGCCACCACAATCAGACAGGCCCCTGAATGTAATTTGACACATTTCCCTCAAAATGTTATGATTCCAAAGTGAGAAAAAGGTAATTTTTATTCAACAAATATGTTGCCAGCAACACTATGAACATTTAGTAGGAAGGGAACAAAAATGACATCAAAATGTCAAATAGTGCTTCCTTCTTAAGCTAAAGCGTAAAGATGACAACAGCAAAGTGCACATCTGCTTCAGAATTAAGAAGGGTTTTTTATTCATATTTGTGCTACAATACTTAGGACATTCAGTGACTCAAATATTTTGATTTATGACACTTTCCCTAGAAGACTTAATGCCCCCACCCCAAGACAGCTAGTTTCACACCCAGTTATCTTTCCTCAAATAACTTACCAATAGCTAGCAGTAAATCCTCAAAATGCCCTGACATTTCACTCAGTATGCTGTCCTCAATGCTCTTCTTGCTGATGTTTCTGTATTCATCAAATGCTGAAAGACAGAAATACCACTAGTAAATATATCAAACAAAAGGGAAAGTACTAGATTGTTTTATAAGTTAGGCATGAGAAGAGTGTCTTGTAGGCACTATGGGGGCACTATGAAAGCCTTTCCATTGACTAGTTTTTTTTGGATTAGGCCTTTGATGCGCAGATACAATGGAACAGCAACAGACTTAACCAGCATTCTAAGCCAGGCAAGAGATATATCTACATATGTACACAGACTCTTTGTTAGGAAGTAGGCATGGCATTCAAGTGCCATCTTTTTTAACTTGTATCGCCTTTTCTCCCAAGACTATTTGCCTCTGCTTATTACTGCAGCATGTTAACTCCAGATACAGTCTACTCACCTCCACATTTGCATTTCTTTAACAACCGGTACTATGGATGGCATTTAAACGCTATGCCAGATGGGGACAAGCAGGGGGTGAACTTTATCTAATTAAGGCTTTCACAGTCACAGGTTTTCTTATAGCAAATAGAATGTGTTCCATGCAGCACATGCCATCAACCATAAGGCAAGGAATTATTTACTATTTAATGACTCACAAAACATCAAACATAATTATTTCCTTGTTTGCTCAATGCCCAAGTCAACATAACCCCTTGCCAGTGTGTACAAATGTTATTACATTTAATGCATGCTATGCAATCCACAATGTTGGAGATGACAAGACAAATACAACCTGTTGCCTGAAGTCTAAGTGCAAACTTTCTATCTCTTCTAGCTCTACAAAAATAGCGAAGCTCCTTCTTAAAATTTATATACACACTCATTTTTAAATACAGCCATGCTTAACTGGGGCAATACACGTATTTTAGAGCTCTTGATTCAATATGCAAACTTACTAAGCCTCCTCTAGGTGAATAGTTTGATAGGACTCTGTCTTCGCAAGCTAAGTTCAGTAAAAGCTGATGGAACCACTGAGGAGGGGATGGGACAGTACAACTGTCAGTAACACCTTAAACCAAAATTTTACATGTATAAAAATTATGGATCACAGAAATAATCATAATTTACTAAGAGATAATATAATCCAAAAGTGATTTCATACTTAGTTTCAGTTGAGGTATGCTCCTAAAGCACAGAATATCAGTAAATTTATCTTCATCTGTACCCCACCTCTTCTCACCAGCATCATACAGAATCTGTAACATGGAAAGACTTATCAGTTTTACCACTAGACTCTACCTTCTCTACTCCCTTCACCATGTCAAACTATTCTGAATTACTTCAAACACTAGTATTTGCATTTTATATGCACTCTAAAGACAAGATGCTTTATTCTTGGTGAGACAATGGCTTTTAATGCAGTGTCTTAGGATTACTTTTGTGGCATCTTAATGATTCAAGCTCTGGAACCTAAGTATGTTTTTTTGTCTTGACAGTTATAAAAAGCAGAACTTGCCTGGATTTTGACCTACGCTGAATAATTACATTGTGGGAGTCAGGCATGGAGAGAGTCCTATCTTTCAGATTTAAGAGGAAGAAACTTTTCCATGGTTACAATATGTTGAAAGGATTTGCTTTACTGAAAATGCAATTTGCTTTGTAAAGTGAATGACAACATTAATTCCAAAGAACCAAATATAAATGAGAGTCTTATAATGTACATCAGAATATTTTATTGAGAGATGGGGAGCTCCTAAGACTTCCTTGCACCCTGTTTCCTGGAAAGGATGTTAGTAATGCCCACACAACTTCTTCAGACACAGGCTTCATAATAACGCTCCTATTGGTGAAGATGGAATAACTGCATGTGGAGTTTAGGGCTACTATCAGCACTACTTGTGTAGCAGCTCTGAGAGGAATCTGAACAATGCGCACGATGCACCAGCAATCTGTATTGGCCTATGAGCTTGAAAACCCAACTCTGCTTCTTACATAACAGTATCATGGAGTGGGGCAATCTGAAGTTTTAGACTTTGAATGGAAAACCTCAAAAAGCTGAAGCTTTTTTCCCCAGAGGTCACTTTAAAAACTAAATAAGAAATGTCAGCTCTTACCCAAGATAAAATGGTCATTCTTATATTCCTAGAGTAGAATAGCTACTGTTTCAGAACAGTGCCCTGTTGTAAGTCATGAAATGAGGTAGTATAGACTTGAATTATTCTTTTTTATTAGGCTGCTTACAGGTGGGGGCAGAGCAGTGCAGCAGGAGAGGGCTCCAGGGAGGTCAGGAGCTATGCAGGAGCCAGGGCCTGTGCTGCTGGTGGCACCCAGGTGGCCCACACAGGCAGGCAGCTTGTGCAACCTTCAGCCACTCAGAACTTGGACAGCCCTGCAGTAAATACTATTTAATATTCACATGGCAAGCTCAACTCTGTTCAGGCATTATTTTACTTTGCTGTACCTGTGCATCCTTCTTTGCAAGGTGCTCAACCACTTTGAGACTGTCATCTCTTCTGCCCTGCAATACGGAGCAGACAAATTTAAAGCAAATGACACACAACTCATAAAGGCACAAAGCTTTCATCAGGGTTTCAAATGCAGCCATATCCTCTTACAACACATCAATCAGTCATCCATCCCTTTGATTAAAAAAAAGACATTTTGGTTCATTAAAAAACAACCCTAATCATCTTTCTCCTATTTCTGAAACACAATGCTCCTTAACAGACCGGTGTGTGCAAAGTTGGATACTTGTTGGTGCATCCACACAATATTAGTGCAACACAAAAAACTCCAGTGCATTCATGCCAGAGTTTACACGTGTGCCCAGGGCCGCAGCACACTGAGCCGGGTCAGAGCAGCCCCAGCTGGTAGGGGGTTTGAGGGAAATCAGCCTGCAAGCCCAGGGCTCCTCCAACCCAGTTCAACATGTTGCAGACGGGCTGGCTGGAGTATGAGGGTGCTCTAGTGTAAGGCTAGCCGGCAGGCAGTCCCCACACCGAAGCATTCTTGTGCCCCAGCCAGCTGGCTCAGCATCTACATGTGCATTGCAGCACACTAAATAATGATCCCATAGGACACCACTTGTGTTTACAAGTACTGAACTATGGCAGCGTTTGTTACTTTTCTGAGGCTTAATAGGATCACACGTGGAGATGTTAAGACTTTACTGTGGAGCTAATTAGGCAGCTCCCCAGTAAATGCCTCGTGTAGATGTGCCCTGTATGTAGGATCTCCACATATGTAAGAAAAAAAAAGGCTAATATCACCAGACCTTGCTGCTCGTCTTCCCTAGGTCAGCCCCACTCCTAACGAGTCTGAAGCAAGCGACTCCCTTCATTATAAACAACAATTCTAGATTCTATTGTGGAATAGTGAATGAGAAAAATTGTGCCAATCACTACTCCTTATGTGAATGAGACAGAGAGCTGGATCTTTCATATTTTGCATTTAGTACTTAAGGAAAGGGAGAATCCAATAGCAAGCTCAACAGCAGACATAGTATGTATTGACATCAGCCCAGAATTCCTCAGTCTTGATTTGCAATATGTCAACCTCTAGTTGTTTAAGTAGGTAATGTCTGACAATGGTATGATGGTGGCATCTATATAAAGATAGAAATGAGTTTTGGTCTCTTCTTATCCTTATTTAAGTCCAGGTCTTGAGGTAGAAATATTAGTCCTCTAAGCTATTCTGCCATTGTTTTTTATCTTTAAGGCTTAAAATAATTAAAACTATGCATACCCTCAAAGTCTTCAGAGAAGTCATTTTGAATACAACTACTATTTAGTTGAGCTACCTTAAACAAGCTTTCTTAAATCAAGAGAAAATTTATTTTAAAAGATTGAAAAGAATTAAATTTTAAAGAATTAAAAACATCATTTTAAGGAATTAACTAATCAAATCTTTAAATCATTCAAAATACGTAAACCATCTCCTGTATCATGCTAAATGACCCATAAACACATAAGAAAGTACAATCAGAATATATGTGACCCATTTCCAAGTCAATTTGAAATTATTTTTGTGCAATCTTATGTTGACTGTCGGATGACCCCTTACATCTGCCAGAGTTAGCAGGGCTTTTCTGAAGTCACCAGACGTTTCAGAACTGATGTCATCACCAAGGCTCTTCTTATATACTGGTGGGAGGGGAAAAAAAATAAATCAAACATTCAGTGAAGTTCTCCAGTTATAAAAGAAAAAGGTACAGTTAGCAAAGACATCTGTGTTCATGGAAAATCTCTCTCTAGTAAACTGGTTTGCTGTAGTATGCAATTTATCCCACAGACCTGATGCATCAATGTTATGGTATCACAAGGCAAGATCTGTGATCCCATTGGTACACTTAATCCCTCTACTCTGACTATTAAAACAAGATGTACCAAATGTAAAGTCATACATGTAGGAACAAAGACTATAGGGCATACATATAGAATGGGGGGCCTTGAAAAGATTTAAGGGTCAGAGTGAGCCAGCAATTCAACATTAATTCATAATGGAACACAGGGTCAAAAAAAGGCGTAGACTGGGGTATATAAAACAGAAGATTAGTGGTTTTCCTATATATACAGCACTGGTAAGAATGATACCACAAAAATGAATATGGCTCTGGGCTCCACATTTAAGAAGTTTGTTGGAAAACCTGGAGAAGGTATGAAGAGAGCCATAAATATAGTTCCTACGTGATCATCTACTCTGACCTACTTTCCAGGATTAAATCTTACTTGATTTATATCTTTTAGAAAAAACACTGTATCTTAATTTTAAAACAATCAGTGACAGACATTCAATTATGACCTTTGACAACTTTTCCAAAGGTTAATTTCCCTTACTATTAAAAATGTCCACTTTATTTCTTGTCTGAATGTTTCTGCTTTTAGCTACTAGATCTTGTTATATAGGCTAAAGAGCCATTCTCAAGTTTTTGTTCTCCAGATAGGTACTTACAGATTTATCAAGTCATTCCCTCGAGGACTGGAGATATAGCTTTTTAAGCCTCTTGCTGAAAGCATTATCTGTTTAGCTTATTAGCAGAAAAAGTGCTTTGGTTACAGTAGATCAGTATCTTCTCAAAGAGAAAATACTGGCTATGAAAAGGCTTTTTAACCCCGTGCACAAAGGCATAACAAGAAGTAATGGATGGAAGCTGAAGCCAGAGAAATTCAAATTAGAAATGAGTCGGTGATTAAAGTTTGGAACAAATTATCAAGTGAGGTGGTGGCAGCTTCTTTTTGTCTTTAAATCAAGAGAGGATAGTTTTCAGCAAGCCATGCTGTAGTCAAACCCAAGTAATTGGGCTCTATGCACAGAAATTTGGTAAAATCCTATGGCTAGTGTTATTCTGGAGGCAATCGGATTAAATGATCTAATGATTCCTTAAAATCTGTCAACCTATATATCCTGGAGCACAGATTGTCCCTCTTATTAATCAGCTGGAGATGTCAGGTCAAACTACTCAGTGTGAATGAAGTTGTAAGGTGAGGACTAGCAGTTCCTCTGTGAGGGAACCACTTATTCTCCAGCTCACAAGGGTATCATTGCTGCAGCATGTGATTTGAAATGTCAAACACAGCCTGGGTGGATGCAACCTTTTACTCAGGGAGCACGTCTACACAAGATGTTTACTTCACAGTAGACTAAGTAGCTGCACAGTAAATGTCTCAGCATCAACAAGTGCACCCCTACTAGACTGGGGTAAACTAATTCACACTGCAGTAGGATAGTACTTGTAAATACTTGTACTTATAAGTACTACCCTGCTGTGGAGTAAAAAGCTCTGCAGCAGTGCACGTATAGATGCTGCTCTAGCTGGCTGACAGATGCTGCCTGCTGGCTAGCCCCACAGTGAAGCACCCTTTTGTCCCAGCCAGCCCCTCTGCAGCAGGTTGAGCCTGAGGCAGCAGGGCCGGGGCTGGAAGATTGATCCCTGGTGCATGGCTCAATGTGCAGTGATCCCAGGTGCACATACAGACACATGCCCAGCAGCAATAAGCTCTAGAGTGATGAGCTCCGGAGCTTATTACAGCACAGTAATAGGCATGTGTAGACGTGCCCAGAGAAAAAATAAAGTTTTTGCAGGTGGTACTGTGCTTAGGATGCCTCTGTAAGTATAAAACTGACTAATGCATCATGCTTCAGCTTTAAAAAGAAACCATGCCATTATTACACTATTACTAGCTTATCTGCAGGATGTTTCATACTTGATTCTTTCTTAAAAGATTTCAAAGCATTTCTCCAAGTCTGAATTTGATACAGCACAAAATATTTACCATTTCCTTCAAATTAAAGTGTCACAATGATTGCAATGACAGCTGTACTACACTGTGGGCACATCTACACGAGATGCTTTAATGTGCACTAATCTACTATGTAGTAAAGTATCATGATGTAACTGTGTGCAGCAGCTACTGCACAGTGAATTAGTCTACTGCAGTTAGCTAGTACCTGCAAATGCAGGTACTAAATTAACTGCACAGTAATTACTGTAGAGTAGCAGTTGTGTAGACAATGACTGGAAGCAAATTTGCTCCAGGTCAGCCACACCTCCAGAGGGCCCAGTCCTGGCACTGCTTAGCTCCCAGCTTCACCCAGGAACCAGGAGTTGATCAGCCCTGGAACAGGGTTGCTCTCTGCTTCTCTACTCAGCCGTGGGCTTGCTAGCAGCTGTCTTGCTTGCGGGGCTGCTGCCAGTGAGCTCCTGGGTGGCCAAAGAATCCCTGCCCAGCCAGGGGCTGGCCAGTTGGTAGGGCAGCTGCCAGGAAGTCCCTGGCTGGGCAAGGAATCCCCCCCTAGCGGGGACTTGTTGACAGCTGTCCCACCAGTGGGACATCTCCTGGCCAGCTCCCTGCTGGTGGGGGAGGGGATTCCCTGCCCAGATTGGGGCTCAGACGCTTGCTGGGTGGGGAAGTCCTGTAAGGTACCAGGCTAGCTGGCAGTGGTATGTCTGCTGCAGGGGGGCAGAGCATGGCATGAGCAGCTCTGTACCAGGCTGTTCCTGTTGGGAGCATATTTTCTCCTAACAGGGTGCACATGTAGTTGTGCTCCTGGGAAGGCTTACTGTGCAGTATTTTACCGTGCAGTGACTATAGCGCATTAATAGAATTTGTAGATGCACCCTGTAGGTCCAATTTAAAGCAGCAGATTTGCCAAAATGGGACAACTGTTTGAGAAGAAAGGAAAGCTTTGACATTTTCACATGGCTAATAAACTTCATAACATCACATTATGTCGTTTAATTCCATTTTTGTTGAGGTAGTTCTATGTCCCTCGTCACTAAAGTATGTAACTCTTCCATTCATGGGTTTTATTCTCACAACATCCAAGCAAGGTGGGTAAAATATTATCTCCCTTTTATTTGCAGGCAACCAAGCACAAGCTAGAATAAATGAGTCTCAAGTTCATATAACAAGTCTGAGACGGAAACAGAATGCACATCTCCCCAGTGCCATTCCGGTACACTACATCATCCTTCCCACTCAGTATATAGACTTCTCCTGGGATAGAAGACAAACTCTACCACAGTAACTTTTTCATTAAAACAACTTTTTTTGCTTTTGATTTATTTTACCGCCTTTCAGTTTGTAATGCTTCCTGTATAAAAATGCATTAGCTTGGGCAGCTAAAACTGCTCCCAATATAGCACTTTATTCCACTAAGCAAGCAACCATAAATCTTACAAACACAGGGCTATATTACCTATAAGCTATATCTGTTCCAGGTATGCACGTACACAAGGTTGCTCTGTTAATGTTAAAAAACAATCTCATCACCTGATTTACTCCTAAACAATTAATCTCCTTGGAAAGGAGCAGAGTTGTTTCCAGGTACCATATGAGAAACAAATCAATTTAAATAAAATGTTTTTTCTGCAATTATGCGCACACAGCCTACAATGAAAATTACACTTTCATATTCTTATCTCTGAATATCTGAAGTGAGAGTTGCCAGTAACTCATCACAGTGTGGTACCTTGAGAAAGATTCACCTTCATTTCTTGAAAATCAACAGTAGTTTTTTTTAATAGCATAGCAATAAATTGATTGAATACTTAGCATTGCATAGGTTTTGGCAGACTATTTACTTAAAAATGTCAATTCTAGGGTATGTTTTGATAGATTAATTCCTAAGAGACCATCAGGTTATTGAATACCAGGTGTACTGAATTGGTAAATAAGCAGTCTGTCTTAAATGAAATCACCATGTATTGTGCAAGTGCTTTGTAATCTATACTTAAACAAAATTTTCCCTGCACAAAGGCAATTGATCAGATCGAGAGAGGAAATTGGCGAGAGGGGCAATTGGCGAGAGAGGCAGTGAGCTGCTGGGAAGAGATGGCCTCCACCTCTCTCCCCTAGGGAGGAGGCTCTTCTCAACCAGACTGGCTGACCTACTCCACCGGGATTTAAACTAAGCCCGCTGGGGGACGGGGGAACTACCGCCACTGCTGGCCCGCTGAGCAATCCTTGCAAAGCCAGCGGGTCAAGGCACTTAAGGGAGCCCACCCCTGCCCCAGCCCTGGTAAAATCTGTGTGCAAGGAAGGAGCCCCCCAGGGGACACTTGCCTGCCTGTACACAAATGCCAGGAGCTTGGGGAATAAGCAGGAGGAGCTCATCCTCCTGCTCAATGCAAA
>NW_005842162.1:2121794-2124137 GCF_000455745.1 Alligator sinensis | reverse complement strand
GTGACCAAAATGCTGGCTTGCATCCATAGATGCTTCTCAAGCAAATCCCGGGATGTCATTCTCCCCTTGTACTCAGCCTTAGTGAGGCCGCAGCTTGAGTCCTGCGTCCAGTTTTGGGCTCCACAATTCAAAAAGGATGTGGAGAAGCTTGAGAGAGTCCAGAGAAGAGCCACGTGCATGATCAGAGGTCAGGGAAGCCGACCCTATGATGACAGGCTGAGAGCCCTGGGGCTCTTTAGCCTGGAAAAGCGCAGGCTCAGGGGTGATCTGATGGCCACCTGTAAGTTTATCAGGGGTGACCACCAGTATCTGGGGGAACGTTTGTTCACCAGAGCGCCCCAAGGGATGACGACTAGGTCAAATGGTCATAAACTACTACAAGACTGTTTCAGGCTGGACATAAGGAAGAATTTCTTTACTGTCCGAGCCCCCAAGGTCTGGAACAGCCTGCCACCGGAGGTGGTTCAAGCGCCTACATTGAACACCTTCAAGAGCAAACTGGATGCTTATCTTGCTGGGATCCTATGACCCCAGCTGACTTCCTGCCCTTTGGGCAGGGGGCTGGACTCGATGATCTTCCGAGGTCCCTTCCAGCCCTAATGTCTATGAAAGTCTATGAAAGATTATCCTCTGCAACCAATATCCACTGTGCAGCATTACAGTGGCAGATTCAAAGCACACGCTTAATCCACCCCAATGATAGGGCTGATAATGCCAGTTCTGTGCTTTGGTATAACACAGACAAACTTTAAATATACACTAAATTCATTTGAATAGCTATTGCAATTACAGCAGATGGAACACTTCTCATTCCAATGCTAGAAGCTGTAAGGAAATGTGGTGTGGAAACCAACTGTGTCAGATCTTCATCATTTGGGATGTAATTCCCTAGGCCTGTGAAATGAGTGTGCACAGAAGGCCCAGAATACATGTGTAAATATGACCCCAAATATGATGGTTAAGCAGCATCTTTAAGTTTATATCATGTATGCAGAGACAAACACATATGCACAGCTTTGTAAATATATCTGAACAAGATGCTAAGAAGTAGCCAAGCACACCCCTCTGTCATATGCCAGTAGTAAGTGCAGAATTTGTATACCCGAGTCATCTATCAATGAGAGTAGAGGTCATAGTGGGAAAATGCTGGCAGATTTTAAAGCCATTATTATTAGTTATGGTTTGCACTCTATGGCTTGAGGCTATTATATGAAGAACCCTAAAAGGAAGAAAATCTAATATGCAAGGTGTATCACCACACCCATGAGGGGTAAAATCCATTACTAGCCAAACCATGCATCTGAAATTTATCTGCAAGAGTAAAGTTCTGCCCCGAGATGCTTACACATAGCTGTGATTTCAATGGGAGGTGCCTATACTGCCTGTATTCAAAGGGAAAATTTGTCCCTAAATATGGAGGTCTGCCCTTCTGGTAATTAACAAAGCTACTTAAGGATGGGCTGAAGTGGTACTATAAACTGTATCATCTCATGGAAATATGCCTAAAAGCATTATTCACTGAATCTTCTCTTAAAGACTTTGATTGCATTATTACAAAATACTTTTCATATAGAGGGCTCGTAACTTTTCAAATTCAAAACTGTCATCTTTCATTTCAAAGCAGAATATTAAGGGCAGGATAGGAAGCAACGACAGTATTGTATATATATCCATCTGAACAATATAATTACTTTTATAGTAGGCTTGAGAGACCTCCTTCATTTGCTTGCTGTTTCTGGAGGCTAGGATTTCTATCAGTGCATTTTCATTAGTCCCAGTGCCCTTAAAAAAACAAACACAAATCAACTCATATAAAATTGATTCTGATTTTGCCTTTTTGAATTCACAGAAGTTATTTGGAGATTAAAATTCATGCTTCAGGAAACTGAAACTAAAAGTCACATATTTAAATAAAAATAGCCAAGTAATATCTAAAATAATGCATCTTCTAATAGTCAAATTTTAGATTATTCAATTTAGACAGGAAGTAAAGTCTGTTAAAAAAGATTCAACTGCTATAAGGAGTCATTTAATTCCATAAAGAACCTGTTAAATATAGCCAACTGTTTCCCAAGTCTGCACATGAAGGAACAATGTCACTACTGACTTAAGCCAGCTCTGAGAAGGCAAGTTATTCCTGAATTTCAGTGCATTTGCCATTCTCATCTTGGAATTCTTTAGTTCAGATAACCATCCATGCCAAAATCAATCTTTGGTTTGCAACATGAAAAAGAAGCTGGGAGCAGAATGGCACTGAATTTATAACCAAGCGAGGGGCTAGTGGGGGGGGCAGGGGTTGGTAGGATTGGAAGGGACCTGAGCAGATCATCAAGTCCGACCCCC
>NW_005842162.1:2109388-2121784 GCF_000455745.1 Alligator sinensis | reverse complement strand
GGAATGAATGCTGGGATTATATGACCCCAGCTAGGTGATTATTTAGCCTCCTTTTGAAGACCCCCAAGGTAGGACTGAGCACCACTTCCCTTGGAAGTTGGTTCCAGATCCTAGCAGCCCTGACTGTGAAGTAGTGCTTCCTGATGTCTAGCCTGAACCTACTCTCAAACAACTTATGGCCATTATTGCTTGTTACTCCAGGAGGTGCTCAGGGGAACAGGGACTCTCCTGTTCCCCGCTAGTCCCCCCTGGTAAGTTTATAGACAGCCACCAGATCCCCTCTCAGACTTCTCTTGTGGAGGCTGAACAAGTTCAGGTCCCGTAGCCTCTCCTCGTAGGGCCTGCCCTGCTGCCCCCTGATCATACGAGTGGCCCTCCTTTGAACCCTTGCGATGCTGGCCACATTCCTCCTGAAGTGCAGCACCCAGAACTGGACGCAGTACTCCAACTGCGGCCTGACCAGTGCCACATAGAGGGGGAGGATCACCTCCTTGGTCCTGCTCGTGATGCATCTGTGGATGCACGACAAGGTGGAGCTAGCCTTACCGACCACTTCCTTACTTTGGCAACCCATGTTCATCTTGGAATCAATAAAGAGTCCAAGATCCTTTTCTGCCTCTGCACTGATGAGAAGGGAGTTCCCCAGCCTGTAGGTATGCTGCTGGTTCTTCCTCCCCAGGTGCAGTACCTTGCACTTGTCAGTACTGAAAACCATCCTGTTCTCATCCGCCCACCCCTGTAACCTGTCCAGGTCCAGTTGTATCCTGTCCCTCCCTTCTAGCGTGCCCATCTGTCCCTACATGTTAGTGTCGTCCGCGAATCTGAACAAGGTGCTTTTCACCCCCTTGTCCATGTCGCTGATAAAGATGTTGAACAGTATGGGCCCAAGGACTGAGACCTGGGGGACCCCACTGCCCACATCCCTCCAGGTCGAAAGTGACCTGTCCACCACCACTCTCTGGGTGCAGCCCTCTAGCCAATTTGCGACCCATCTGACTGTGTATGCATCAATGCCACAGTCACCTAGTTTTTTAATGAGAAGGGGGTGAGAGACAGTGTCAAAGGCCTTCCTAAAATCTAGACAGACTACGCTTACCATGACACCTGCGTCCAAGAATTGTGTGACCTGATTGTAAAAGGCAACCAGGTTGGTCTGACAGGACCTGCCCCTAATGAACCCATGTTGGTTGCCCCTGAGCATAATCTCCCCTGCCGGTCCCTCAACAATGTACTCCTGGATAATTTTCTCAAAGAGCTTCCCCAGGACCGAGGTAAGACTAACGGGCCTATAGTTCCCTAGGTCCTCCTTCCTCCCTTTTTTGAAAATGGGGACCACATTGGCCCTTTTCCAGTCCTCTGGCACCATGCCAGAGCACCACGAGTGCTCATAAAGCTGTGCCAGGGGCCCCACAATGACCTCTGCTAATTCCCTCAGCATCCTGGAGTGGAGAGGATCTGGACCTGCTGATTTAAACACGTCCAGCCCAACCAGAAGCTCTCTAACTAGGTCCTCTCTGAACCTAGGCCTGGCGGTGCCTCTCCCGAGTCTGTCCAGAATTCCAGTGGGGGAGATGTCCTGGTCCCTGCTCAGAAAAATGGAGGCAAAGAATTTGTTAAAGAGGTCAGCTTTTTTGTCTGGTGCAACTACCAGATTGCCAAGTGTGTCCTGCAGGGGCCCCACAGTACCTGGTGCCTTCTTTTTACTCCCTATATATTTAAAAAAGAACTTCTTGTTATCTTTGATCCTGGTCGCTAGTCCTAGCTTTGTCTCCGCCTTAGCCTTCCTAACAGCCCCCCTACAGTCTTGAGCAACAGAGGTATAATCCTCCTTGGTGATAGCCCCTCTATTCCACTGAGTATATGCCTCCTTTTTAGCTTTCAGACGTTCCTGAATGCCTTTGGCGAACATCAAGTTCTCTACTACTGGAATGTACTGTACCACTGTTTCCTCATCTTCTTATAACAGAGGCACTACAAAAATGCCAGAAGCCATGTATTTGATATTTTAATAACAGACTTTTTGATCATACCTATATGATATGTTATACAATATGGGGTAAATAAAACTGAAAGACTTTCAATTATTTCTTTAAACAAGACGCTTATGTGACAAACAAATGATTTTTTTTCCCTTTGGTCATAATTTTTTGTTTCTTTTTGGAAAGCAATGAAAGGAAAAATGTCAAAGTGTTGTGAAGCATTTAATTTCAGTAAGGGGAGCCTCTTTTCATTTTTTCTTTTTTACTCTCCCCCAACTCAGCTTCCCTAGTTGTGTCTACGTGAGGTGTTTGGCATCTTCACATGTGCCTTTATGGGTGTGTCCAGATGAGGATGCCTCTTGCCCCGTCTCAAACCCCTGTGAGGCAGGGCAAGAGGCACATGAAGGAATAAAAAAAATGTTCCCTGTGCTGCAACCTTTCAGTACAGGGAGAAAATTAGACCCCTGGATATCCAGGGGTCAAACAAAAACCCAGGGGCAACTGGAGGCTCAGTCCTCCAGAGACGCTCTGGCAGAGCATCTCTGTGATTGGCCTTTTCCCTGGTCCTTAAGCACACTGCCTGCCTGTGCTGGGCAGGCAGCACTGCAACCTCCAGGGACCTGGACACATCTTTTGCCAGGTAAGGAGTGGGTTGAGGGGCTAGCCATTCGTTCCCCCCACTCCCCGTTAGTTCCCCCTACCCATTTGTTCCCCAAGCTCCTTGCTGGTTCTCCCAGCCCCCACACACACACCGGCAGTACCAGAGAATGAGCAGGAGGCTGGAGACAGCCCCAGAGACATTCCCCTGCTGTCTCCGAACTCAGGAGAGCAGGAGACAGCAGAGGAATGTCTCCAGGGCTGTCTCCAGTCCCTTGCTCCTTTCCCTGCTTGTCTCCAGCCTCAGGAGAGCAGGGGACAGCAGGGGAATGTCACCGGGGCTGTCTCCAGCCTCCTGCTCCCTCCAGAGGCTGGAGACAAGCAGGGGAAGGAGCAGGGGGGCTGCAGACAGCAGGGGAATGTCTTCAGGGCTGTCTCCAGCCTCCTGCTCATTCCTCTGCTGTCTTTAGCCTCCCGAGGCTGGAGAGGAGCAGGGGAAGGAGCGGGAAGCGGGAGACCAGCAGGAAGCTGGAGACAAGCCCCTAGAGACAAGCTGGAGACTTTCCCTGCTTTCTCCAGCTTCCTGCTCATTCTCTGCTACTGCCGATGAGTGTGGAGGGCCTGGGACAGCAAGCGGGGAGCTGGGGGAATGAAGAGGAGATTGGGGAAACGAACTGGGGGCAGGGGGAATGAGTGGGGAGCAGGGGAATGAACAGGGGGCACAGTAAAAACCTGCAGCAATGCATGTACAAACACTGCCCTGGCTGGCTGGGGTACAGGGGTGCTTTAGTGTGGGGGGTGCCTGCCAGCTAGCCCGGCAATTAAGCATCCTCATCCCCCAACCAGCCCCTCTGCAGCATGCTATGCAGGAAGGAGCAGCCCTGGCCTAGCAGGCTGACCCCCTGGCTCAACATGATGCAGTCCTGCAAACACATGCAAACAGTGTACCCAGGAGCAATCTCTGGAATGTATTGCTTCACGTTAATTGTGCATGCCCCCACCAGTGTAAAATGTGACAGACATTAAATATAATTTTTCATTAAGAAAAAGATTATAAATTAAATTTAAAAATGTCAAGGGAAATTCAAATACAGGCAGTCCTTGACTTACAACGTCTCGAGTTACAACATTTTGCACTTACAACTTTTATAAATTGACACCCTGTTTCAACTTTCTGACGTCAGTTTTGACTTTACAATGCTTGATTCAACACCATGCCATGCCAGCAAACAAGTTCGCTGCATCGCCCATCTCCCTGGAGAACATCTGTCCAAACTTCCTTGGACACTGCCTTTAAGAAAGCAGACTCCAGAAAAACCTGCAGCCAAGACTCCTGAGAAGACTCCAGCCAAGAACCCTTCTAAAAGTCCAAACAAGAGCTTTTAAAAAAATCCAGCAAAGTCACCTTAAAGAGTATGGCGGGGGGACTGGACCCGATGATCTCATGGAGTCCCTTCCAGCCCCTAATGTCCATGAAATCTATGAAAAAAGTTTTTCCAAATCAATATGATTGCTATTTACAATATAAATATATTAATGGAGCTATATTACTCACCTATAATTGACTGAGTACACAACTCTGGGTTACTTTTGGTGAAAATAGGGTATCAGGCCTTGGTTCAGGAACCAACCCTCCATTTATAACATTGTTTCCTATGGGATAATCGGTTCTGAGTTACAATGCTTCAACTTAAAACGTGGTTTTCAGGAAACAATTGTGTCATAAGTCCAAGGACTGCCTGTAATCTATTTCTTTTCTTTCTCTACTAGCTCTAATAAAAAACGAAAATTTTTCTTCTGGACTTACTTTCATGGATTTTTTAAGTTGTTTAGCATCAAATACTGCTGGGGGTGTAACAAGAGCAACCATGACACGCTCCAGATTGCCTGAGAGATCGCTTTTCAAGTCATCTTTCAGGTCCTAAACAAATAAAAAGAAAAGACTCTGAATGATTATTGCTTTCACAGATCACATAATCCCAATAGAAATGGTAACCTACAGGAGTCTGGATGTTGCTACTCCAATATTTCTACCCTGTTTCTTTTCAATCATTTCTACTGTTGGAAGCATCTTGCCCCCAGCTGTGCTGCATTTGATGTTCCTTTTTTAATTTAGAAAGTGAATTCTATTCTTTGACTAAGCTATATTGAAAATTAAAGCCATAGATGAAGTGCCTTCAAAATAACCACATACTGTCTATGTGACTTTTAAAAACTATAGAAATGCAGACCTACTGCTTCTGAAGAGAAAACAGAGAAGGCGGAGGATTACACACCAGAGCAGTGAAATGCTGCAATCAGAGGTATCGCAAAAGGGAACTTTTGGCCCCACGCTCTAATACATTTGTTACCTTCTCCAAAATAATTAGCAAAAGTGGCTTTATCTAAAGGATGTAATCCATACTGAAATACTAGCAACATTTTATTTTTGGATCTAGCTTCTCAACACATCCTTCAGTAATGACCTCTGGAAAAGAATTCACATTTTAAAAGACTGTCAGTCAGGGTTTTTCCCTTAGTGTTTGTTTTTATGTGCCGTTACATTCTCATGGAGTTACTTCATTCATTTTCAAATACTGTCTCATAATGAAAGTTAGTTTAGGGTTATTGTATATTAGGGTCATTTTTCTGGACATCGTATAGGTTTATCTTTTAACTGGCCACACAGCTTCTCCAAGTATATACCTTTCCTGATGCTGCCAAGTACTCCTTAGCAATCAGCTGTCGCTGAGCATTTGATCTCTCAGTAAGAATGTCGATCAGGGTTTTCTCATCAGTCCCTAAAAGAAAACATTTTACTTCAAGTTTAAAACCATGACAGCACACCCACCACAGCAGTAAAGATGCATTCAAACAATGAATTGGGAAAGTAATTACATTAATTCATTTTTTTGTCCTTCAGTAAGGGGGCATGTTAGTAAGAGAAATGTTGTCACCGGTTTGTCAATGTGCTCTGGTTGCTATTAAAATTCTCTCCATCATGAACGCTTGCAGAAAGCAAACAAGAAGTTGAAATGGCAGAAGTCACTTTCACATAGACAAGGAGTATATGTCACTGAATGAAGTGAATTAGCTGTGCTGTGATGGGTTTATGTCCTGCTTACATACAATTGGTAACTAGGAGGACTGGGGCACACTCACATCCTGAGAAAAGGGAATGATTACAACCCCAGTGACCCCGGTACAGGATAACAGATGTACTTAGGTCTTGTCTCTATGGCTGGAAGCAGACATTGCCTGATGCTTCATTTGTGCTGCCATGCTGATGCTGGTCTGCTTCACTGGGCAAAGCACACATCACCTGTTGTCTTGCCCTTGATGGTGCAGGACAAGGGGTGATGTGATCTCCTGGCCTTCCCTGTTCAGCCAGACTTGCTCCTGGTGGTGGGTCTGGCTAAGCAGGGAACCCAATTTTCCTGCTTATGGAGAGGTACCCAAAGATTCCCTTGCACGCCTCTCTGTAAGCTGAAAAAGCAAGCAGGTGCTCTGGGGCTTGAGGGACCCTCTAGCCTCTAGAGCACTTGCATGGGGTGGCTGGAGAGTAGAGGCAGCTCAGGCTGCCCCTAGTCTCCTGCCAGACAGTTAATAGACATCCGAATCAATCATAAAACAGCAGAATCTGTTACTACATTCTGTCACACCACTGATTTTCCTTTGATGTAGTGTGATAAAGGGTAGCAATATCTATTAGCTCACAATTTGCGCCACCATACATTTTTGGTGACACAGATGAGACGTCAGGTGACACGTGTTTCAAACCATGGAGACAAGACCTAGGTACATCTATTATCTTGGTAACCAGGGGTGACTGTGGTTGTAATCATTCCTCTCTCTCATGATGTGAGCATGCCCCAGTCCTCCTAGTTACCAATTGCATGTAAGCATGACAGTGAATTCTAGCACTTTAAAACAAAGCTATGAAGCCAAAGACAAAAATAGTGTGCCTGAATTTCCACACAGGAAGGGAATTTAGCTGCGTATTTACCAATTCCTCTGATTGCTTTCCGAATTGCTTCTGCATCTCTGGATGCATTAAAGCTGGGGTAATCTCGGATGGTTCCTCGGTTTCCAACCTAGAGACAAAAACTACATTTTGAGACCTAGTAAAAGCAAAAATCCCAACCTTATTTAAAGTCTTAAATTTTATACAACTTGTTTCCATTGCTTCGGATTTTCAGCGTTACAGTTCTAAACTAGCTCTTACTATTTAATTGAGCTCAGAGCTGAGGTGTTAATTTTCCAAATTCTAATCAGTTCTGCTACCAGTTCTTTCTGTAACCTTAGATAAGTTACTCTGCTTTGCTTTCTGTAGGTATACAATAGGAGAGCAATATCTACATTCAATTAATTGCTTCTCTTGCCACGCTTCAAAGAGGTAAAGAACTTCATCTGTACAATGCACTGTTACTAAACTATGAAGATACACTGTTTTTTTCCTAACATATTTCTATAGCCAAACTTGTGTCTTAATGGATTCACCAGAGAGGTTGATGCCAATCTGTCCCCTGCATGCTCAGAAGCCTTTTCAAGTACTGACCTCTGAGCCAGATGAGAGGTGGGAAAACGCATTCACCACTTTTTGTACACAACTGAAAATTCCAGTTTGGTACTAAAACATGCTGAGAGAAAAAGAAGATTGTATATGCTTGGAAATGTGATCAATTAACTGAAATTATATGCCTATTGTTCAGCCTAAAATGTGGCTTCTGAACAGAAGTAGAATACAAATTTTAAGCAACCATAAAAGACTATATCAATGCAAATTAGCTTGCGATCAACCATTAATTGAGTTGCTTTCAGTTGGTGTCTGGCCACGTCCCCGCCCAGCTGCTGCAGTGGGGAGGAGGCAGGGCCTTTGATGGGAGAAGCAGCCCCTGTCATAGTGTCGGGGAGTGCAAGCAGGGGGGTCCCTGTGGTGGGGCGGGCAAAGCTGCGGCAGACTACACCAGGGCCCAGAGGGGGCCAGAGCCCCACAAGCACCACTGCCGTGGTCCACACCAGCTTTTCTCGCCCTGCAGCAGCTTTCCTCACCAGGAAGAGGCTCGTGCTTGGGAAAACCGTGACAGGGGCTGCTGCTGCCTCATGGCTCCAGCAACCGGGTGAGGGCAGAGCCAGCTGCCAGCCAGCAGGGCCCCTTGGGATGGGGACAGGGAGTAGGGTTGTTTCCCTTTCTACCCCCGGGGCACCACAGTGGGGTCTGCCTGTCCCAGCTGCCACCACTTGCTCTGTGCCCAGGGCAAGCAGCAGAATAAGCCCCCTCCTGCCCCCCTCCCTCTAGTGTCCAGCGGAGGGGGCTTACTCCGTTGCTTGCCATGGGCACAGAGCGAGTGGCGGTGGCAGTGGCTGGGGTGGACAGACCTCGCTGCAGTGTCCTGGAGGCAGAGCAGTGAATAACCCCACTCCCTGCCCCCACCTAAAGGGGCCTGCTGGTGGCATCTGGCCCTGCCCCCGGCTGGCTGCTGGAGCAGTGAGGGAGAAGCAACTGTGATGGGGGCACAGGGCACAGTTTCCCCAGGCATAAGCCTCTTCCTGGTAGCAGGTTGCACTGCGGGGCAGGGAAAGCTGCTGCAGAGTGCAGCTGCAGTGGAGCTGGCGGGGGGTGGGGTGGGGGTGGAAATCAGGTCTGGCCCTCTCCAAGCCCCGGTGCTGCTGCATGCTGTCTGCCACAGCTCTGCCTGCCCCGCAGCAAGGGCCCCCCCATCAGGAAGGGGCTTGTGCTCCCCGACACTGTGACAGGGGCTGCTGCCCCATTTAGGGCCCTGTCCCTTGTCCCTGCAGAGGCCGGGCAGGGGTGTAGCCAGATGCTGACCAGCAGGCCCCTTAGGCAGGGACAGAGACAGAGGTTATTCCCTCTCCCTTTGGTGTCCGGCAGAGGGGACAGGAGGGGGATTATTCTGCCGCTTGCCCCAAGCAGGGAGTGAGCAGTGACGGCAGCAGTCAAGGCAGGCAGACCTGGCTGCGGTCCCCCGGGGATAGAGGGGGTGGAATAACCCCCCTCCCCGCCCACTCTGCCTCAGGGGCCATGGTGGTCCACCGCTGCAGCAGCAATGGTGGACCACCCAGCAGACCTGGCTCAGGTCCCTGTCGGTGGGACAGGGAGGGGGGAATTAAATTCCTCTCTGGCTAGTTCAGCCCTGGCTGGTCACGCCTCCCCTCTCCCCCCCCCAAACCAGCACAGCTTCCCTGCAGCTGGGGTGCACTCTAGCACTCTTCAGCACTTGACCTGAGCAACTGCAGGCATGTGCCCACAGTTTCTTAGTCCAGAGAGAATGTCTGTACTGTTACAAACCAGTTCAACCTAGGTAGGCTAGACTAACTTGCAATGTTTTAATCAATTCAGGCTATGGCTTTTTGAATGTCTGTCCCTAGCCAATGCGTACATATTGGTTACGTACTACACCCTGTTACATTTAACAGTCATTACTCAAGGTATAGAAAAGCTGTATACAACTTAGTGCTCACACTGTAGCTACTTCCATTCAGTGCTTTATTATTTTAATATTAAAGGTAAATCAGTCACTTTGTCACAAAAAACACAAACCCCAAAACAACCACCCTACCACACACACACACACACACACACACACACACACACACACACACACACAATCCATTACCATTCAAACACAATATTAAAAGTTCATTTTGCAGAAACAACCATAGTTTCTGCAAGGCTGCAGAGATCTCGTCAATCAGTTACAAAGAAATAAAGTAAAAATGCCAGGCTTTGTATTTTAAGTTCCTTTAGAAACACAAGCTAATTGGAGGTGACAAGACTCAGTAGATAAATATTTTATTTTCAAGCTGCTAGGAAAATCTTGGAGTTAGTGCTTTGTAAAAAGGAAAACATGAGCAAACTCCCAAATATGACATTGTTCTTTAAACCATTCATGTGAAAAATGCAAAGATAGGATATACATTGTTATTCACTGACATATTATCTGCCTTCCTAACAGCCTTTTCCTCCCTAAATTGACAGTGACCTGTTTTTTCCCTATATTTCATAATGCAATCCAGGCATCATTGAATTATATTAACAATTAGAATTTCACTGTCCCTTGAGTGTTTGATATAATTTAAAATTGACCTATTATTTTGTCTTCATTAAATAAACAGATATTAATATCCAAGCTGTATTATGAAACACTGCATTGGGACATGCTCAATATAAAATTCAAATGCAGTGGGGGTGGAAGGGAATGTTGCAGGTTCACACAAAAATAAGTGGGGCAGGAAGGGAACAGTCCACATTAGAAGTTAAATACTTGTAAGGGTTTGGTTTTCAAATGTAACACTTTTTGGTGAATGCTTTAATTAAGCAACTGCTGATATAATTAAGGGTTGCTATGGATAATTAGAGAGTTGAATACAAAAACTGTTAACATCAGTCTGGATTCAAATATGAACGAAAAAATTATTTGGGTTTGAAAGCTACAGCAATTAACTTCCTTGTCTATGTTTGGTATGTCCTGGAGCACAATTTAATACTAGGTTGTATTGTAACAGACTTGCACAAGTACCGCCTTCATGATTGACTCACTTTCCATGCCTTGTTTTAAACAAAAGTTAATAGCATTTCTTGGTGTATAGCAACTGATTTCAAATAGAAGCAAGTTATTCATTACTTATTAATTTACATCTGGTGGATTATAGCCTCCTGACAAAAGGCACAATCCCATTCCGTTATCTTAATACACTGTGTTGCAATTCTATGCATGCTGCACAAATTTATAATTTGCTTAAT
The DNA here is from genome assembly GCF_000455745.1 of Alligator sinensis. NCBI lineage: Eukaryota > Metazoa > Chordata > Crocodylia > Alligatoridae > Alligator > Alligator sinensis. Next base: position 2,111,464 of record NW_005842162.1, on the reverse strand, counting down.
CACATAACACAATGAAAACACCAATTTGTTGCCTATTGCTTACACTCTAACAAACATCAGTTATCTGCATATCAGGGAAATGTATACGTGCATAGCATCTTTCAGCTCCACTGTCTATTTTGCAATTAAATGTATTCCCTTTAACTGAAAAAGAAACTGGAGAGGAAGCAGCTGTCAAAGGGGTGCTACTAGAAGCCTTGAAAATAATGAGAACCAATTTTATGGCCACTATATGTTCAATTTTATGGCCACTATCTTCCCTCATTTTCAAGGCTTCTAATAACAGTTCCTAAATCTACTATTAGAAGCCTTGAAAATATTGTAAGCTAGTCATTTTTAAGGCTGCTAATACTACAGTGTTGTGTACTTAACCAGCATTGCTTACATCAGGGCTATCCAACTAGCAGCCCGGGGGCTGCATGTGGTCCACGTGAGTTTAATATGAGGCTCCTGGGTTCCTACCTGGCTGCTGCTTGCCCATTGCTTTGCTGCTGCTGTAGCCAGGGTTTCTAGATTCAAGGGGCAGCGAGGCGTGGCCCAAAATGCTGGAGGAACCTGCAGTGTATTGCAGCATAGGAGTTGAGATAGGGGCCACCCATTTGTTGCAGCAGTATTGGGGCATGGCTTCTCATACACACAGTGCAGCAAGTGGTGTATGTGCAGCCTGTGGGCCCGTGTACTTGAATTTTTACAGCCCCTGCTTGTACAGCCCACACCACGTGGGGCATTTGGCCACTTACAAGTTGGACAGCCCTGGCTTACATTAAATTTGGATAAGTGCATATGCTGGCTAAGTGTACAGTTTTTCTTTAGCCCCAACATTGCATGCTTAAGTCTTTATATAAACAAGAAAGATACACTTTGAAATAATAACTGCAGTGGAAAAACTTTGTAGTTCTGAATATTATAAATGTTCCCATTTTCTGATTCTTGAAAATCTGAGGTATGCACTCCACCACTGTACTGATAGGATTGCTTTTTAATAGCACTTTTAAGGTAAGCTGAACACAATGTTCTTTGCTATAATACCTAATAAGTTAATACACTGAATTCCAATGCAAAACATAACAGATTCCTAGAACAATTTCTAAATAGCATCAACATGATTGAACATTAACCCTAGTTACCAACAGCACATTCTTAATTAGAAAAACATGACAAATGGGATGATTTAATATGCATTTAGCACTTGAATATATACAGTGAGAAATTTATTACTCTTAGGTGTTAGACAGTTCTGGAGACCTAAATCCTTTATTTAACCACAGAACAAGGACAGCTGTGTTGGGGATGGCAGCAGTGTTCTATTCCAACAATGCTTCTTAGCAGCTTGCACTATTCCAACAATGCTTCTTAGCAACATGGGGGAACTTGCTCAGTGTTTCTGAGCCACTGCTCCCCTGCTGCCAAACTTCTGGATCCACAGGGAGTCCTGCAGGCTGGATCATGTACCCAATCCCAGTGCAAAGAAATGGGTGAGGGTAGCCTGGGCCTCCGAGAGCCATTCACAGTGTGTGGAGGGCAAGAGGGAGTGGTTTTTTCCCCTCCCCCAGACCAATCCTGGTGCGCAGGGCAGGGAGGGGGCAGTGCCAGGCTCCAAGGCTTGATCTGGCCTTCAGACCAGCCCAGCACCTCTCATCTGGCCTGCAGGACCAGAAGGGTGAGCACAACTGATTTAGACTGATAAGCTTTAAGGGCACAAAATCTATCACATCTGTACAGTACTTAGCATGTTGTGGTCTTGGTCTTATCAGGGATTTGTAGTCATCAGTGTAATGCAAATAACAAAATAAAGAACCAGAAAGTATCAACTAATGACTTGCAGCTGAAAGAGGACTGCAGAGGATACTGCCATTCCTCCCACCGAAGCATTGCTGAAAGACAGCATTAGTCAACATTCTTGGAAGAACTGAACAATGATTGCAGAATGCATAAACAAGATGGGAAATCCATACATACAATCATACTTCATTCTCTTCTTCAGTTATTATTTGAACCATTTAAATTGTTCAAAGAGGCATATTCTAATGGGTGTGGAGCAAAAAATGCAGGCAGCTTATGATCTCAGCCTTTCAG
>NW_005842162.1:2096329-2109378 GCF_000455745.1 Alligator sinensis | reverse complement strand
TGTTTCCCTGATTCTGTGCCCCTGAGCATTCTAGTACTCAGACCATGTTTGGTCTCAGTGCATTGAAAGAAATAACAAAAGATATTCAAGCCTAGCACATTCTTCAGGTTGTTCCTATCACCATTGTAGTACAGCCACAGTTAGCAGAGAATCTGTCCTATTTATATTTTTGGCACATCTCCACTTTAATCAAACAATTCCCTGCTTGTCCTGAGGAAACGTAGTTGAAGAAAAGTAGGAACTAAATCGAGGGAAGGAAACAAATGGGAGTAAACCTGTATTTCATACACAGGGAAGAGTTTCTCTGGCCTATGTGCAGGAAGCAATGTTGAGCCAGTTTCTTTTCCTTCATTTCCCCCATTTTCCAGATAAAAACAAAACAGCCGTCAGTTTACAAGAAGACAAAACATCTTCTATAATGGAAGTCATCTAGATCAGACATCTGATATGAATGCCTACAGGACAAGAAACTGAGGACATGAGTAGAGGCTGGGAGCTCCCAAGGAAGCTAGGAGAAGCAGCCCAACTAACACTGAATGATGCTTATCACAAAGATGTTCAGATAATCCAAGCTAAAGAAACAGTTACATTACAACATGGGAAATGAGAGAGTTACAGGGTTTCCTGTTACTAAGATTTCATTACTTTTACAACATGTGTAATAATTATGTATACTAGTTTATCAATATATGATGAAGCAAGTGAAATACAATTAGAGCTTAGAGAAAAAATGATAAAATAAATTACGTATATTTGGTGAGTCACTACTCTCCAGTTCTCCTTAACTGTTTTCACACTTCTTTACTATTTTCAAAATTCAGGAAATCACCTACCAGGAATGTATGTGAATTAGTAAAACTCTAATGTAGAAGGCTCTGATGCCACAAATGACAGCATACCAGCAGAGTAAAGCATGCAGATGGAGTTATGTTGACTTCTGTGGAGCTCTGTGCAGCTGCAATTCATGTTTGTACTATTAATTCCAGGCAACCTATTATTTCTAAAGTTTCAACTGTTGCAACATTTCCTTATATAAGCTACTTCTATAGAATTATGTATAGGTCCAGCCTGTTGGAGCAATCAACCTGAAAAAAAATCTTATTAAATCAATTATATTAAAAATCTTATTAGATCAATTAGGTGGTCTAATAAAAGGTATCATTTTGGAACCAAGAGTTCTAGTTTTTTGAATGTCTTATTAAATCAATGCACTTTCAGTATTCTGTGAACAAATACAAAGCTGTTCTACAACCAATTCCTATCTTTACCATCCTTACCTCCTTATTACTTATTCAGCTGATTTACAGAGCTGGCTAGGACTTTCAAAGTTACACAACTGCCTATAAACTGCATGTTATTGAGATTCTAGCACTTTCCTCTAAAACACTGACTCAGCTAAGATCACAGATGAGACCCTTATTTAAATGTAGCAGGACAATGCCTATGTTCAAGAACCATGACCATCTGAAATTATGTCATCCTTAGAGAAAGTTATTTGTATGTATGGTATCATATATATTTACATATCATGCATGTTTTATCAAACACATTTTGGTTAAAAGAGAAGTTAAAAACCCACAGCAAAATCTGGACTCCTAAATATGGATATTTTGACACAAAAGGTGGGCATGCAGTAAGCAAGGAAGTTGGCATGACTTATCAGCAAAGGCAATCACTAGTCAGGGATTATATGCAGAATTGTGACTGGGACAGACAAAGCTGCACCGTGAAAAGTGGTTACTTCACAGCCATCTGACTCATGCTGTCAGCAGCATTTCCTCATGGTGGAAAATTTACCCATGTTTCAATACAGCAAATCTCAGAAACCTGGAGCCCAGTCCCTGTTCTTATTTGTGTTTCTGCCACCTTAGTATCCATGTCCAGCCTCTGACTTCTGGCTTGCTGCAGACTAGCCCTGGCCCTGGCAGCCTGATCTGTGAATTTCTGACCCTGATATAATTTGTGGCTCCCTATTCCAGCCAGTTTATGGCTTCTTGGCTTTGGCTTGTACCTGACCATCATTCTGCCTTCCAAGTCCTGACCACAACTTCTGCATCTGGACTTGGGTTGTGACCCCATCCTGTCTCTAGAGACAGGTTTTTAATCCTGGGTCTACCCACCAGACCTCACTGCCCACGTTCCAGTCCTGACAGTGGCAAACTACATTGTTCTTATGTTGCTAAAACAGCCTGGAAGATAGCAACAGGAACTCTGCATCGAGTCCAAAGAGAGGGGATCAGAGCCAAGCCTGAAAAAAATCCCAGGGAAGGGCAGTTCCTGTTTCAGAGCTGCAAAAAGCTACAGCTATGTTGGGAACAGTCAGAAACAAGAGCCAGTGGACAGAGAGAAGCTGAGGGTCACAGGGTGTAAATAGCATATTAGTCAAGGAGAAGCTTTGAACCTACATTTACCTACAGACTTCTGGGACTTTGAAGGCAGCACGCCTCCTCTTAGGATTTCATAGCTGTTTACTGTTCCTTTCCTGATAGTTGGTGTCCCTGTTGCAAAAATCATATGCTTTCTTTTCACTTTCCAGCTAGCAGGATGAGATCAAAGTAGCTGCATTCAAGGCATATTCATCTGGGAGGTAAAGCAGTCAGGAAAACTGGATAAACCAGTAGCCTGGCAAGCTTCTGTTTTCATATACTTTCTCCACACCACATGACCAGATAACCTCAGTAGAGAAGTGGTCAAAGGTGAAGTCCAGGGCAAGTAGCATCAACTTTGGGTTGCCTCCAAAACACAAATGTGCTCTCTGTAACGTCAGTTCCTGGACTGCCGCACACTTGAATGGCTCAAACGTGTTCCTTTCCAAGATGCATTCTAGATCACTGCCCAACATGTCCTGGCACGCTGCTTTCTCTCTCAATAGTTCCTTCTGATACTGAGGAGTGCCAGCCTGAATTCCTTGCTGTCTGACACACATCCTGCTTCTGCTCCATTTAAGCAAATCACATCTTGGTACAAGATAGTGTCATTTCCATGTGCATTCATGCCCTAATAAAACTTTCCATCCCCTAATTAAACTTCTGGCTGCTACAACTACTCAGCAGTTCTTACCCCTCCAGTTCTTCCCTAGCAATTCCCTCTCCTCATAATGCATGGATGTTACTGTAATAGAAGTAAAAGGCAACTCATTTTCACATAACTTGTGATATAGAAGTAAAAAAAAACCCCAACACTTCTGGTTGCACATACAGGGTGTGTCTATACATGCAATTAATGCAGATCTGTTTGAACGTGCATACAGGAGCAAAAAACTCTGGAGCAAATTGCCCTGGGTTGGCTGCTCCCCCATCTCTACGTGCTGCAAAGTGGCTAGCTGGGGTGCAGGGTGCCTTAGTGTGGGGGCTGCTGGCTGGCTAACCGTGTGTTGAGGCACCCTTTGCCCCAGCCAGCCAGGGGAGCGTCTACACGTGTACTGCTCCACACAAAAAACTTTGCAGGGTACTACTTGTATTTGATAAGACTACCCTGCTGTGGAGTTTATTATGTAGTTTCATGCCCGCTAGTAGGGGCGCATGTGTAGGTGTCAAGATGTTTACTGCACAGTTAATCAGTCAACTGCGCACTCTCTTGTGTAGATGTGCCCACAGCGTACCCCAACTAGGTGCACAGCCGCCAGACTACAAATCCTACCCACTGACCTGAGCTTTATGTCAACAATGCTCATCAAACTACAGAAACAGAATGGGTTCAGCTTTTCAACTCAGCAATGCTCCTCACCTTGTTTCTTAGGTCACTTTATGCCTCTAAGAACAGTCTTGTAATTGGCTGGCCCTTGTCAGTCCACGGCCACTTTGAAGTCTTGAAATAAAGAACTCCAAAAGTTTCACCAATTACATGGTTAAAGAATTCCAATCACATTACTGATTGGAGGCTGGGGCCAAAGAGTTCCTATGCATTTAACCAACATGCAGATAAACAATGCTGTCATAATATATTAGATAAAAAACCCCCTGAGATTAGCATCTTACTGTGCACATAAGTGAGCACATGTTAGAAACTAGCATCAGTAATAGCAGGTTACAATGCATTACATATGACAGTGAACACTAATAGACAGACTGTGTTATGACAAGAACAAATGATCAGTCTGACCAAAATACTTAGGGAGTTTAGATTTTCATGTGTTTCATGTGCAAAAGGACTGGGAGATCATAGGATAATGGATGAGAGAGATCTGAAGAAAGACAGAAAAGTCACTTAAGTGAAAAACTGTTTTAGATGAGAAAGATAAGACAGAAGGTTCCCCTGGCTGCCATGGAGGAACAGAGAGGTGAAAGTCCGTTTTGATTCTATGAACAAAACTCCCATATCACAATGCTTGGCCTCTCTGAGTGTGCTAATGAGGCTTCCAGATGTCATGCGTGCACCCGTCTACCCTCACTGAACAAGCGAGCAATGCTATTTTGCATTGGGCATGCAGCTTGTAGGTGGCAACAACAACAACAGAGGTGTTTTCAGGATCTGGACTTTCTTAAAGCTTAGACTGTTTGAATTCAAATTTTGGTTAGCCCTTCAAATCTATTAATGATGTTGACTAGATATTTAATAAGAACATACAGTTATGACAGTGATTTTCAATCTGTTAAGAATCGAGGTTCCTCTTGGAACGCCAGCTCTTAGTTTTCACTCTTTTTTGACTACGGAAAAATAATAGAGTGGCAATTCTATTGCCAGGATCTCAGAAATACCACAACAGGTCAAAATGGTTTTAACATATGGGTTCCTATGTAACAACTCCGGGTTTGCACACCTAACGGTGCTAACATTGTGCAGCACCCCACATCACCCTTGAAAGGATATCAAGGCACCCATGAGTGTTATGGCACCCTGGTTGAGAATCACTGGATTATGAGATGATCTTAGAAAGACAAGAGGAGAGGTGGTTACCCAAGTTAGTCTGAAGTCAGGCAGAAGGCAAGGCAGGGTGGCATCTTACAGCAGCGATTCTCAACCTTTTTGGACGTGAGGCACCCCTCCATAACATTTGTTAATTGAGGAGCACCCCATTTCAAAAACTAATTTATTTATTATAACACTTACCTGCTTGAAGCAGGGCTGGAGAGGAGAAGCAGCAGCAACCAGGGAAGTGCCTGTGCTGCAGTGAGAGGGGGAGGAGGAGTAGCTGGAAGGGAAGAGCCTGTACTTATTGCACTTATTCCCCCTCTCCCCATGGCATCCTTCAAAGGCAGTGCCTTAGAGACTAACTAGTTCAGAGACCTGTGAGCTTTTTAAGGCAACAACTTACTGCATATCCAGCACATCTACATGTGCCCCAGTGGTGCAGTTGTTACTGCACCGTCATTTAGTATTTGCTTTAGGACGGCTTAAATGTGCTTTAGTGCTTGCTTAAATGATGGCTCGGCAACAGCCTTTATTGTGCTGACCCAGCTGAACATGGTTATTTTTAGCAGCTATGTCACCATAGCGATGCACTATAGCGAGGTAGTTTGTCGCTGCAGCGATGTAGCATCGGCGTCAGTGACTGAAGAGACCCCCACCACACAAAGTATTCCTTGTTGCAGAAAACATTTTGTGTAATAAATAATACTTCTTAAAAAGAATAGTAATTATAATACCATCTAACTCTCATACAGCACATTTCTTCAGTTTTCTCATGGCACTTTACAACGGAAGTGAGTATCCTAAGCTGGAGAAACTGAGATGCATAAGGGTAAAGGGACTGGCCAATGTGGGAAGTACCTCAAGTCCCTGTCCCACTCTCCATCCACTAGGGCACAATGCTTTTCAGGAGGGTCTTTTTGTTCTATATAGTCTTATTAAGCAACACCCATCTTATTCCAAAACTTGTCACTTACTCCTTTTCTCTAATCTTTTATTTACACAAGCAACATGCAAGTTTCCACATGCAGGTTTTCCATGCCAGTGTTGGGAGGAGAGATGCACACCAGGTCCATTTCTTGTTTATTAGGCAAAGGGAGATAAACACTCCACCTCCTCAATCCACTCATATTTAGAAATATTTTCCCTTTACTTGAAGAACTATCTAGTTTTTCAGCCAGAGCCTTGACCAAAACATTTTGTTTTCTCCTGGCTGAGAGAACCACACCTAGCCCACTTTTCTTTCCTCTGTATGACTTTTCAGAATATTTTTTAAGCTTTCTTCTTTGTCAATATTTGCTGAAGGAGAAGCAGGACGTAAGAGTTCTTTGTTTTCTTTCCAAGACATGCAGATGTTTGTTTGTTTGAAAAAAAAAACAAAACCTCTGCCTACCTTGGCTTTTATGAATATATGCTCTTTTTCCATTTGCATACGTATCACTCATTCATATCTGTACAAAACGTATGCTACTGAACTCTTTCAGCCCAAAATGTAATTTTTAAAACCAAACAGTAGGAACACATGTGAGAATTAAGAGTCCAGGCCTCTGTTTTACGTAACTCTGCTCTATATAGATTTTTGAACCACTCTGATCTCCGAACAGGGCTCGTGTGCATTGGTTTGGTAGGTGACATAACCCATTAGGCTTTGCCCCACTTAGAAACATTACAGAGCCATTAATTTGATGACATGACACTTCAGTGTTCCACACACAGTCTTCAAGCACAAGCAAGATTTCAGGAACTGCATCCACATTTCACTGAATGCAACTGACCAGAGCAACAACTGAAGGCCCTTTAAACACATATGGATGACGAAGGCAATGTGCACCATTTTAAACTGGAACAGGCCTGTCCTAGTCCAGAGAGGCCACGCAAGACAAATGTTTGCTCCTACAAGGTCTAATCAGAAAGGCACCTAAGCTGGGACATACTACGGAGATTTAATGCACAAAGTGAAACTGCACGGTATGATGTATAGAGAAATAGAGAGATCCTTCCACTGTTCTTATAGATAAATCACACACTGGAAAAGTGAGACTTTCTTAAGGTTGCACTGAATCAAAGTTAGGATCAGGAACGAACCTAGAAATCCTGATTCCAAATCGCCTGCTCCAAATAATTTGCAAGCAAAAATAGGTATTTTGTTCGAAAGATTTTTGCATCTATTATGTTTCATGAGAGGGATAGGTATCAGAGACTGGAAATAAATAAGAAGATGAAGTATACATCTAGGTAAAAAATGGAACCCCATCTGAAGCTCCTCAATCCATATTTAGGTGACTAAATCATTTTTCAAAAGAGTAAGCACTCATCCACTTTCACTGAGATTCTAATGGCTCTCTGGGTAGATCTACAAGACAATCAGGAATGTGATGCAACTTATGCAGACCTACCCAAGCTAGCTTGACTTTAGCTTACCCAGGTGCAAATAGCAAAGAAGCTATGATAGCCTGGGCTTCAGTCCACAAGTACATACCTAAGTCCTGAGTAGACTTCAGCTGCCCACGCTGCTGTGGGTACACTGCTGTCAGTAGTTAAAGTAAGTTTTGGTATAGGTACACACGCCCACTTTCTCCAGCTCTAAAACGGATGTAGCCACTATCAGTTTTAAAAGCTTCACCTTTGTTCTTTTTGATTGTAATATTTTTTGAAGAAAGTTTACTTATTTTTAAAAGCAAAGGTCTCTAGAAAGTCCTGTGATTTTTAGAATTACTTATTTTTCCTACTCACCCAAGCTGATGCCATGATTTGTTTGTCTCACTGCAAGCCTGAAAAGAAAAAGATATCTCAATTTAGGATGCTGTGTTAAGTTACTAATAATAAAAAGTACTAAATAAAGTACTTTCTAATATTTAAAACAGTATTGTGGCAAAATGCTCTTTAAAAGTACCTTTTACTGAATGTTCAGTACAAATTTACAAAGATAAAGAAAAATGAACTAAGCTGTCTCAGGAAAATAAGCAGCAGCTTCCTTGAGACTTGTGTTATAATCTGTGTAGTGCCAAAGTACAAACCTGTTATATGGTTTTGGAGTCTTAAGGCAGATCTTTAAATGGATTTTCTATCTGGCGCACACATTGTTTAAACAAACTGGCTCAGCTCAATGTTTTGTTTAAAAAAAATCCTCCTACCCTTCCTGATATTATGGAAACAAAAGAACTTGTCAGCTTCCTAACAGCCGGCTAACTACTTATTTTTTGTTGCTAAAGCAGAATCTGTGCACTCTCCACACTACCTGCTAAATCAAAAGGGATAGTCAGGATTATGAATACTGTTTCACCTCCCCCTGTGAACTGAATTTCCAGTGTTTAAGTGTTTACAAAATAGTTTAGAATAGTTCATCTGTTTTAATGACTGCATCTTTGTGGTCCAGATCAAAACAGTCTGTATAGTCCATTAACACAAACTGTTTACTGAACACCTCATATTATTATTTTGTACTGTTAGGAAAGCCTTATCATAACATCCACTGGCTGGAACCCATGGACATTAATCAACTTGGTTGTGCTAATACTGAGCATTAGAAAACCAAATGACAAATGCTATCACCTAGGGGAATCCTGCCTAGAGGGTGACCTCCATGCAGGCCCTGTACATCACTCAACTGTGCTTGCACATAAAACTGAATATTCCAACAACTCTCAAGTTGGCAAGTCAGTTGTAGGATCAGGCCTGGCAGAAACGCACGTTGTTAGTAATACTGGGAGACTGGTCGATCACAAAGTACTGGCTTTTCTTCCTTATTTCCAGCTGCTGAATCATAAGCTAAAAATCATCTTGAACCCTTTCCTAGCCTTTTTTCACCTAAGCAACCACTGTTTTGTCTATTCACTTGACAACAGAAGGGTGCATGGTTCAGAGGACATTTTTTTCTCTCTCCCTCTCTCAAGATGTAGTCCATGCATATCTTGTGGCTGTAGTGCAGAGGACAGGACTAAGAGCAATGGACTAAAACTGCAGCAGGGGAAATTTAGGCTGGAGATTAGGAGGAACTTTCTGACTGCGAGTGAGGGTAGTCAGGCATTGGAAGAGGCTGCCTAGAGATGTGGTGGAATCTCCATCCTGGGAAACTTTCAAAAGCAGGCGAGAGACACTTGGCTGAGGTGGTTTATTTAGTGGATGATCCTGCCTTGAACAGGAGGCAGGAAAACGTGATTGGATGAGGTCCCTTCCAGCCCTGCTTTCTGATGAGCCTATGCAGTTCAAGTATTTACTGCCCACAAATTACGTTTTTTGTACAGTGCCCAGGTGAGGTTTAAAGACACCTGAGAAGCAAACACGGTAACCAATAAATAAATAAATAAATAAATAACAGTTTAAAGAATTCTTTCCAGTTTTATCATCCAGCATATTATGTTTCCCCATGAAAAATAATACGTTTCCCCACAAAAAACAACATTATCACTATGAATATTAATAATGATAATAATAATGAGCTTCATATGGAACTTGCTCTCAAATTCGTGCCAGGAAAGATGCCAATGCACATCACTAATATCATTAATATTAATAACTGTATTGATGATTCTCATTATACCATTATTTATTATTACAACTATTAACAATAATACTAATGATAATAGTAATAACAGTAATTGTTATTGTTGCTGTTATCATTATTATGATGGTTATCATTATGCCATTATTTATAATGATTACTATCCTATTATTAATAATAATACTAATGACAATGACCATTATTATGATACCATTATTTATTATTGCTACTAGTATTAACAATAATACTACTAATAAATAGTAATTATTATTGTTGTTCTTATGATCGTTACATTGATGATATCATTATTTATCATGATTACTATGTTATTGTTATTAATAATAATGCTGCTGATGATTAGTATTATTACTGACTGAATCCCCCAGAGGGTCGAACTGTTGTTTCCCTTTTATGCAGAAAGTAAAAGCAGAAAGTGGAAACATCTGAGCACAGCAGAGGCGTGGGCGGGCAGCGGATCGGCAGCGAAGGGGGCTGGGACGGGGCTCAGGGCGTCACCTGGTCCCACCGCCTGCTCCAAGCAGGACCAGCCCCAAGTCTCTCACCCCGGGCAGGCAGTGCCCCCAGCCCTGGCACAGCAAGCGCCCCTCGGCCCGGCAGAGACCCCGTGCGGGCTCCGGCTCCGGCTCCGGCTCTGGGGCTGCCCCGCGCTCGGCCTACCTGAGCTCCGGCGCGGCGGCTCCTCTCCCCCTGCCCCGCGTAAAGCCCGAGCCCACGCCCAGCCCGCGGGACACGTGTGTCCGCCCCGCCCCGCCCCTGGGAGGCGCCGGCACCCCCGGGCTTCTGTCTCCACGAATCACCGGGCAGCAGGGCGGGAAGGGACCGGCCCAGGGCAGCTAGTGCACACCCCACCGCCCCTCCGGGGTACAGCCAGGGCCTGAGGGGAGGCAGCAGCAGTGGCTGGTGAGGAGCTGCCAAGTGCGTGTAGTAACCTCGGCCTCATCGCCCTGCTCCTGCTGCGCCAAGCGTCAAGCCCCTGTCACGGGCCTGTGGCACTGGCCAAGCTGGCACGGGACCGACCGGGGTGTCAGGGGTCCCAGAGAGTGGCACACCCCAGTGCGCCAGGAAGTCCCGGAGATGGGCAGGCCCGGGGGGAGCCTGCCCTGATTGGCCCAAAGGGCACAGCAGGACATTTAAAGGAGATGCCGGATGAGGGCTCCCCGTTCGGCATCCCCCAGTGTGGGGAGAAACCAGCTGAGGCAGGAGCTGGATCATCTGGGGGGAAAAGGAAGACCCAGGCCACCGAACCAAGGCCTGACCAGAGTCGAATGTAGATCCGAACTGCACCTGCAAAAGATAAGCCAGGGCTGTGAGGGTCACACCGGCCACCTTAGAGATGGGGCAAGGAGGGGGACACTTCCCAGATAGCTGGCAGAGACTGGCCAATGAAGGGATGGGCAGGCCTCAGTGGGGATGCTGGAGTTAGAGTCAAGCCAAGGCAAGAGCAGGCAAAGGAGAGATTTGCCCAGTAAGCCCAAGTACGAGTAGGGGAAGAGGTGATGTATGACATGCAGGAATTCCAAGGAGTATTCCAAGGAGGAATACTCTGCGCTGGTCCGGTCCTGCAGGGAGCAAACCAGAAAGCCCAGGCTACGACTGAATTCCAGCTAGCTACAAGTATCAAGGACAACAAAAAGTCCTTTTTCAGATATGTGGGGAGCTGGAGGAAAAGCAAGGGCAACATTGGATCCCTGCTAAACCAGATGGGACAATTGACACCCAGGAAAAAGTCAACCTATTAAATGGGTACTTTGCATCGATCTTTCGTCAGTCCCATGTGATGCCCCTGCCCACTATGGGACAGGGAGGCCCGGGTGAGGGAGATTCCTTACCCTCCATCAATGGTAACCTCATGAAGGAACACCTTGAGAGGCTGGACACCTTCAAGTCAGCCAACCCTGACAGTTTACACCCAAGGGTACTCAAGGAGCTGGCTAGCATCATAGCCCAGCCCCTGGCACGGATCTTTGAGAACTCCTGGTGCTCTGGTGAAGTGCCCGATGATTGAGCGAAGGCCAGTGTCATGTCTATCTTCAAGAAAGGGAAAGTGGACCCAACAAACTACAGGCCCATCAGCCTGACCTCTATCCCAGGGAAGGTCTTAGAAAAGATTATCATAGAGGCCATTCTAAATAGACTAGCCGATAGCAACATCCTGAGGGATAGCCAGCTGGGGTTTGTTGCGGGTAGGTCTTGCTTGACCAATCTCATTTCCTTCTATGACCAGCTGACCTATCACCTGGACAAAGGAGAAGAGATTGATGTCGTATATCTTGACTTTAAAAAAGCCTTCGATCTGGTATCCCATGATCACCTCTTGGCAAAACTGGCCAACTGCTGCCTCGGGTCCACCATGATCCGCTGGCTGGGAAATTGGCTCTGTGGTTGGCCCCAGAGGGTGGTGGTTGACGGAAGTCAATCATCATGGTGCCCTGTGACCAGTGGGGTCCCCCAGGGCTCTGTCCTTGGGCGTATACTATTTAACATCCTCATTAATGATGTGGACATTGGTATCAGAAGCAGACTGGCCAAGTTTGCTGATGACACCAAACTCTGGGGTAAAGCGTCTACACCTGAAGACAGGAGGGCGATCCAGGCTGACTTTGACAGGCTCAGGAAATGAGCGGACAAGAACCTCATGGTGTTTAACACTGAAAAATGCAAGGTTCTCCACCTTGGAAAGAAAAACCTGCAGCATCCTTATAAGCTCAGCAGTGCTACGCTGGATAGCACTACAGATGAAAGGGACTTGCGGGTCATGATTGACCACAAGATGAACATGAGCCTGCAATGTGATACTGCTGCTAGTAAAGCAAGCAAAATGCTTGCTTGCATCTATAGATGCTTCTCAAGCAAATCCCAGGATGTCATTCTCCCATTGTACTCGGCCTTGGTGAGGCCACAGCTGGAGTACTGTGTCCAGTTTTGGGCTCCACAATTCAAAAGGATGTGGAAAAGCTTGAGAGGGTGCAGAGGAGAGCCACACACATGATCAGAGGTCAGGGAAATAGACCTTATGAAGAGAGGCTGAGAGCCATGGGACTCTTCAGCCTGGAAAAGTACAGGCTCAGGGGTGATCTGGTGGCCACATATAAGTTCATCAGGGGTGCTTACCAGGATCTGGGGGAATGTCTGTTCACCAGAGCGCCCCAAGGGATGACAAGGTCAAACGGTCACAAACTCCTCCATGACCATTTCAGGCTGGACATAAGGAAGAACTTCTTTACTGTCCGAGCTCCCAAGGTTTGGAATAGACTGCCACCAGAGGTGGTTCCCTTCAAAAGACATCTGGATGTTTATCTTGCCGGGATCCTATGAGCCCTGCTGACTTCTTGCCCCTGAGGCAGGGGGCTGGACTCAATGATCTTCTGAGGTCTCTTCCAGCCCTAATGTCTATGAAATCTATGGTACCTGAAGAAAGAGGGTTTATGTCATGATATTTGAGTGAATCTGAGTCTGTGATGAAGGAAGGAGCCATGATTTACTTTATCAGTATGAATGAATTGCAGCTGGAAAGAAACAGTGCGGAGAACATTGATTTATGATTAGGAGCAACTGTGTTACCTTTACCTCAGCATCTCCCAGGAGTTACATTTGAAAAGCCTGAAATAAGGCAGAGGGTAGGCTGGGAGAATAAGAAATAAGTTAGTTCAAGGACTAGCTAAATGAGTTTCTAAGTTCC
>NW_005842162.1:2090677-2096319 GCF_000455745.1 Alligator sinensis | reverse complement strand
AGGAGAAGAAATAAGAGCTGGTGAGCAGCAGACTACAGAAACTGGAGGAGTCCAGAGAGCAAAGCCAGATAGGCATCCCCAATCTAGACCACGGGGGATTTTCCATCACAGGCCTGAGAGGAAAGGGGCAGGGTGTAGGGGAGGTGGAGCCCTGCAGAAGAACCATGACCCTGCCAGAGGGACTTTCACCAAAGAGACATCTAACCTCCCCAAAGAAAATCCAACCAGTGAGATGTGGCGGGTGAGCAAGAGAGGTTGAAGAAGGTCAGTGAAATTCCAGCGAGGGGAGAAGGTCAAAAGTTCAGGCCCTCTCACAAGCCCCTTGCAGGCTGGAATTCTGCCAGCCTGCAAAGGGAAACCTGCACTTTCCCACATTTTTCTACTTTAAAGGAGAATCTATTTTAAAAGGTTGTTCCTGACCCTTTTATATAGTCTCACAACCCACATTTGGGTCGCGACCCATGGCCTGAGGAACACTGGACTAGATGACCTCTGAAGGACCCTTCCAGCCCTGCTTCTGTATGATTCTATGATTACGTTCCTTGTCAGGCACATCTGTGAGACCAGATTTCTGAAGAATCCACACTTGCTTCTCCCCTGCAAAGTGTTTTCCTATGCCCCTTGTCCCTTTTGCAGCTGACCACTGCAGGAACAAGTGGGACTGAAGTGGTATAAAAATAGTGAAGTGCCTTTTGGACCACACCTGGGGATAAGTATACATCCCAAGCTGCTCCAAATCTTCAGTCTTGGAAGAACCCCTGACCAGCATTGCACCCATCCTGGTGGATTCAGGGATGGGGAGGTGTAGTGGAGCATTTGCACTCCCCTTTGATTCCTGGTCCACCTAACGTTTAAAAGCTACTGCCTGGCAGTTGCAGCAGCATTTCTAGTTAGGCAGCAGTGACCGAGTCAGTTGACTGTATGGCTCATTATGCTCTACCTGGTTCCTTTTAAATTCTTTATTCCACAGATATTAATGACACGCTCTCCTTTTTAATGGTCTTGATGTTCAACTAATCAAGCTAATCTTTGTTCTGCAATTCTCTTGTCCCTTAGCTGCTCCTGGTAACGTAGCTCCTATTTCTCAGCACTGCAAACTTTTTTTAACTTGAGCTAAAAATATGAATTTAGGTGTGGAAATAACTTTCAGTGAAGCACTAGATGCACTGTCAACATGCTCAAGAAAGCTAGATTTTGTTTTATGAATCTGAAAAAGACATGTACATTTAATCCTGATGAATGCAGGACTAATGAAACAACATCTTTTGATTATTTTTGCCTAGTTTTTGATTATTTTTATCCATAATAAATGATACAGCAAATTAATGCACATTCTGATAAATGTATGTATGTTTTTGCTCCAATCTTAAACTAAGTAATGCAGCCCTAGGCCTATAGCTTCTTAGTAAAACTTCTAGCTGCTTTTTAACTTGATAAAAATATGCATAGTGTTATATGTGATGGGCTGAACTAGGTGGTCTTATGAGGTCCCTTCCAACCCTACTTTCCTATGATCAAAAGTTTCTCTTCTATTTCCTATTCCATTATTTAATTGTTACTCTAGAAACAGCCAGCTCAGACTGAACTTGCATTCTTTTACTTTCCTGTTCTTGCACAATGTCTCACCCTTTACCCTGGTTCTACATATCTCTTAACTATGACACTGCCCCACCTGTTACTAGCTCCTTAAATTCTATTTCCTTTAGCCTAATTGCTTGATATTACTTAGCCAAGTTTATCCTAATCTACTCCAGTAAAGCCTCTGACGAGTCCTACAGCCTAACCTAACTAAAGGTTTTAGACTCCTCTCCCCTCTTAGTAGGGTTCATTGTTCTTCATAGGACCCTAGTATCAATTTTCTAGGGAAGCATATGGTGATTCTGGAATTTGGAATAACTCACATCTGTGTCTGTTCATGTGTTGAATGAGGCAGGTTAATTGATTCACTTTAACACATACATATCACACAAACATTACAACTAATAACAGTATTTTTTGGATAAGTATACAGCTTTAAGTCCAATTTCCCACAAAAAGGACTTACCAACATCTCATCCTGATCACCCCTTAATTGATTCACTGCATCTCTAGACTTTTGCCCATAATTCAGTAGCTCTATAAAATGGAAGTGTTTTTCTTTCTAGTAAACTCTGTAATCTCAAATCTAATCTGGGAATAGGGACTCTAAGAGACGGTGTAGCTTCTTTAATTAATTATTTATATTCTGGGAATAACTCATTTTTCACATCCTCTATATATGATATCATTGGATACATATCAATGCTCCCAACTAACCCTGAAATCGGGCTTGAAACACATTTTGCATAGGAACTTTACCACTCTTTACCCCATACAAACTTTCTCTGTGATTGGTGACCACCTAGAATTTATTGTCATCCATATAGGCAACCTTTTCTTCTTCCTGTCTCCATTTCTTCAGCCTCATCATACACATGGTTGAATCATTCAGTTGTCCACATACAGGAAGTGATGTTTGAAACACATCACAGCAGCAAATATACTGATAACCCTTTCAGGAGCAACCACGCTAACAAATATATCAGTGTCAGGATCAAATACTGGTAGTGATATTGTAAAAGAATTCATTACTTCACTAGACACTGCAGTTCTAATTTGAATAACATTATGAACAGAGTGAGGTGTAACAAATGCCAATCTCTGAATTGCTAGTTAAAGAGAGCTGCAAACCTTGTTCAGTGTATTTAATTTTATTTCCTCTGATATCATCTATATAATTAGGACAGTACCTGCTAGCAATTTGCTGGTCCTTTAGGGGTTAGGAATTTTTCCCATTTCTATATCCTGAAGGCTGGGAAATAGTACTTAAAATATGTGTCCCATAAAATAACCTCTTTTCCCAAATATTCCTTGTAGTTTGTTCATTATGGAAATCAATTAATTGATTTTTATACTGGTGTGGCTGGGTGCAGCCAAAAGGCATAGTAGTGCCCTCTGGTGACCATTGGACTCCTGCCTGCCTGATTCCTAGACTCTTCTGTCTCTTTCACCTGCCGCACCTTTGATGTTTCTTTGGGGAAAAAATGTGCTGGGAGGCTGCCCAGAACTACAGGAAACCACTAGACTCCACCCCTCTCTTGATTTACCCGAGTCCTCAGTGCTTTATGGGCTGCAACCGTGGCCTCCAAACCATCCCTCCAGCCGTGCTGGTGCCTCATAGGTGTTACCATTCAGTTACTCAGTCCTGTTCGGGACTGGGCTTTTCTAGCCTTTGTCCTGTCCTTCACAATCTTAGTTACCTCTGCCCAGCTCAGGGTACCCTTATCTAGTTTCTTTCATTATCATCTGTGCCCAGTGACTCACTAACCCCAGGTGTTAGTCTCTTATTAGAGTGGATCAGCTGCGCCTCCCTCCTGAGACCTCCTGATCTCAGACTAGCCCTCCTTATCTTAGCTGATTGTTTACTCATGCAGCAGCCATTCTGACAAGCCTGCTTCTTTGGCCTAACAGGAGTCTCTGGCTCCAGTTACAACTGGATTTAATTAAACAATTTAGTAGTCTCATAAATATTAAACACTCAATTTCTCTTCTCTAATTCTTCCCTACTAGAAATCAAGCAACATGGTTGACCTGTTCCTGTTGGCCACAGGATGTATCTTTTAATTTTCTCTCTGTCAACTCTTTCATATTGACATTCCTAAGTGAAAATCTCCTCCACCAATATTTCCAACTCCTCATAATATTTCTCCCAATCTTCTCTTTCTCCTGGGAGTATGTGATTTATGAGAGTGATCTAAAGAAAAATTTACCACAAAATTGAATTTATTGCAAATAGGACATAATCTTATCCATTGTCCCAGCCGCCTGCAGAGGGTTCGGGATTGAGAGTATGGTCGGGGGTAGAAAGGTAAGAAAGGTTTATTGACTTAACAAAAACACAACTACACGTAGTAACAACACAAACAATGACAGACCAGAATAATTCACGTCGGCAACTTATTGGCAGTCCCCTCTGATGCCTGATGTATGACAAGTTTCTCTTTCCACAAAGTTCAGCGAAGTCAGGTGTCCCTGATCAGCTCTGTCCGAGAGGTACTGGGAAGGACCCTGGTATTTAGTCCTTGGGCTCCTCGAGATCCATGGGCCCACTGATCCAGGTCAACAGCTAATTAATCCTTTTCACTGAGCTGTATCTTCCTTCTGAATGATGTTTCAGCCAATTTATAACTTCTAAACTGTGCTGATAACTTACAGCCACTCAGATTCTTTTTACTTCAACTGTCCTTAGACTGACCAATAGCAGTACAAGCCTTGCATTCTTTTGATAGGGTTAATTTTAACTGTGCCACAGGGCCTTACTACTTCAAGGCTTTGCTAAATTTACTACTTTGCTAAATTTACTAGGCCTTACTTTATACAAGGCCTTACTAAATCTTAAACTTTAATTAGGCTCTTAGCAACAGCATATAGCTTAATATCTAAACAAATACAGAAAAACACTTGGTCTAATCTTCATAGAGCCTTCAGCAAGCACCTTTATTACACAGACATAATTTTCAGCTGTCACAATCCATCAAGACAATAAAATGAAGCAACCTTTCTGTCTTTGTAAAAGTGAAATTCATTTATCTTCAGGAAAAATAAATTTAATAGTTCTGTAATATGCAGGAATCTAATTTGGTCAATTAATAGTCAAGGAAAAAAAGTGGCAACTAACCTGCTTTTGGCCCATTCTGAGTCATTTTTTCAAAAAGTTTTACCTTTTGTTTTGGGTGTGCTAATAGCCAAAAATTAAAACTACAAATGAAATTTTATCCTAGGATTGATAACTGGACACAAGCCTCATATTTTTCAAAATATGCTGATTTTAAAACGTAAAAAGGAAACTTACAAGAAGCAGAAACTTGGACAAATACCTAGGGAGGAGTATAAGAGCATTGTTTGGGCATGCGGGGATGAGGTCAGGAAGGCCAAAGCACAACTGGAATTGCAGCTAGCAAAGGATGTGAAGGGGGTAACAAGAAGGATTTCTACAAGTATGACGGTGTAGTGTGCAGGTTTGTTATTACCCTCAAATAGAATAGTTTTCTGATAAGCATACTGTTAGGTTTACAATAATTTAGATTATTAAGAAGTATTAGCTTTACAGCTGAATACAAGACATGACCTGTGGCCTAGCAATGCAGCTGACCACAAGGCAGATTGATAGCTAAGCCTTTGCTTGTGTCAAGTAATCATTTTAACTGTATTAAGCATTTTCTGAGTTAAAAAGTGGATCTGTGTCTGTGTGCTGAAAAATCAGCTACAGTAAGAAATAAGATAAGACAGGGAAACCATTGTTCTGGGTGCAGTGGTTGTGTCCTTGAGAAGTATCTACTACTGTGTAAGGTTTTGCTAACATATTATAATGTTACTGTTACTTAACTTTTAGCTTTTAAAAAGTGCTAGTTCAGCTTAATAGAAATATGCTGTTACAAAGATTTGAAGAACACCGCCCAAGTATTGCTTTTTGTTAACCATGAAGTCTTGCCTTGTTGTAATAAATATAAAAAATCACCTCACCCTTAGGGGGGCGCCATTTTGCCTTTTGCTGGCTTTATGGTCTTTGCTCGAGCAAATAAACAGCTGTCTTTCTTTACCCGCGTTGTCTGTCAATCAAATTA
>NW_005842162.1:2083104-2083559 GCF_000455745.1 Alligator sinensis | reverse complement strand
TACAAACCCACCTCAATGATGCAGCTGTCCATATCCAAAAAGCCGAAGATATAGCTAAAATCCCCAAAGACACATCTCTTAGTTGGCTCACTAATTGGTTGCTTTCCCTTACAGGATAGCTTAGACCTTTTGTATTAAGCTTAATCGGAATTGTTATAACTATAATCTGCCTGTTGTGCTGTTTTCAGTGTCTATGCTCTCTAGGACAACAGTTTATGCAAAGGCAAGTAAAAATGTATGGTCAGTTTGTACAAATATCCAGCATCAATCATCAAAACCTAACCCCACAAGAAGTTGAATACCTAAAAGTGTGTTCCAAAATTCCCTCTGGAAAATTGGAACAAAGGGAGGACTGTAATGCGCAGGTTTGTTATTACCCTAAAATAGAATAGTTTTCTGATAAGCATACTGTTAGGTTTACAATAATTTAGATTATTAAGAAGTATTAGCTTCAT
>NW_005842162.1:2076409-2082678 GCF_000455745.1 Alligator sinensis | reverse complement strand
CCATTTTGCCTTTTGCTGGCTTTATGGTCTTTGCTCGAGCAAATAAACAGCTGTCTTTCTTTACCCACGTTGTCTGTCAATCAAATTACAGCTAGACAACGAACCTTAGGGAGGTTTCTCCCACGACAACGGTAGCAAGAGGAGGATCAGGAAAAGCATGGGTGCCTTACTGAATGGGGGAGGAAGAAAAGGTTAAAATGCTCAATGCCTTTTTTGCCTCAGTTTTCACAGGCAAGGTCAGCTCCCAGACTACCGCACTGAGCAGCACAGTTTGGGGAGGAGGTAAGCATCATCTTTGAAAATTCATAGTAATCAGGAGAGGTCCAGAATGATTAGAGAAAGGCAAACATAGTGCCCATATTTAGAAAAGGGAAAAAGGAAGATCCAGGGAACTACAGACCAGTAAGCCTCACCTCAGTCCCTGGAAAAATCACGGAGAAGATCCTCAATGAATCCATTTTGAAGCACTTGGAGGAGAAAATAGTGATTAGGTACAGTCACCATGGATTCGCCAGGGACGAATGATTCACGACTCACCAACCTGATTGCCTTCTATGATGAGATGACTGGCTCTGTGGATGCGGGGAGACCAGTGGATGTGGTATACCTTTATTTTAGCAAGGCTTTCGATATGGTCTCCCACAACATTCTCGCAGGCAAGCTAAGGAAGTACGGCTGCATGAAAGGACTATAAGGTGGACAGAAAACTGGCTGCAGCATTGGGTTCAGAGAGTAGTAATCAATGGCTCGATGTCTAGTTGGCAGCCAGTATGGAGTGGAATGGAACCTCAGATCAGACATGGCAACCCGCTGAATTTAAGCATATTAGTCCACAGTGACCTGGAATATGGCATAGAGTGCACCCTCAGCAAGTTTGCAAATGACATCAAGCTGTGGGGAATAGTAGATACGCTGGAGGGTAGGGCCAGGATTCAGAGTAACCGAGACAAATTGGAGGATTGGACCAAAAGAAATCTCACGAGGTTCAGCAAAGACAAGTGCAAAGTTCTGCACTTAGGACAGAACAATCCCATGCATCAGTACAGGCTGGGGGCTGACTTGCTGGGCAGCAGCTCTGCAGAAAAGGACCAGGGGGTTACAGTGGACAATAAACTGAATATGAGCCAGCAGTGTGCCCTTGTTGCAAAGAAGGCTAACAGTATACTGGGCTGCATTGGTAGGTGTGTTGCCCGCAGGTCAGTGGAAGTGATTATTCCCCTCTATTCAACACTGGTGAGGCCACATCTGGAGAAATGTGTTCAGTTTTGGGCCCCCCACTACAGAATGGATGTGGTCAAATTGGAGAGATTCCAGCAGATGGCAACAAACATAGTGAAGGGGCTGGGGACATGACTTATGAGGAGAGTCTGAGGAAACTGGGCTTATTAGTTTGGAGAAGAGAAGACTGAGAAAGTTGACGGCTGCTATTAAATCCTACCTGAAGTGGGGTTCCAAAGAGGACATAGATAGACTGTTCTTAGTGGTGGCAGATGACAGAACAAGGAGCACTGGTTCTCAAGCTGAAGCAAAGGAAGTTTAGGTTAGATATTAGGAAGAATTTTCTCACTAGTAGGGTAGTAAAACACTGAGACAGGTTACTCAGAGAGGTTGTGGAATCTCCATCCTTGGAGGTTTTTAAGACCCTGCTAGACAAAGCTTTGGCTGTGATGAACTAGCTGGGGATGGTCCTGCTTTGAGCAGGGGGTTCCAACCCTAATTTTCTATGATTCTTATGTGGCTGACATCTGTCATATGTTCTGTCAATCTCTCTACATGAGGAGAAACATAAGCAGAGTTGTCTTGTTTTAATAGAAGGTGAGTTCTTAGTTTACTTCATTGTAGGGGTTTCTTGTGAGGGTATTTTTTCTTTTTTACATAAATACATATGTTGCTTTGAATTTGAATTAGAGAAGGAAAGTCAAATAAATGTGCTTTGTACTAAAGCCAGAAGGAGGTCAGGCTTCTGATGGTCCTTAATTCCTGGGGAAGTTCATTCCACAAACATAGACTAATCCAAGAGTGTTGTGTCTTCGCATCCCTGTCCCAAGGAAATTAATCTGAGTTTCACTTATTTTTGTTTAACTTTCACAAATTTACTGCTCTATTCCCCACTTTTTAGGGACCATTTTAATACTCCAAATGGTGTTAAATAAAACCATTACCTAATGTGGTAGTTTAAGATGGATCTGCTTCTTTTTCAGCCATTTTCTGGCTGAAAGCTTGTCTAAAATCTCTCCCCAAAATGTATTACTAAATATCTTACTGCTTGTAATGCTTTATAAAGCTAAGAAAAATGTAATGGAGATATTTGGAAAGGCTACTGAGAGGTTTTGGAATATTTATGAGACCCATCCCAAGCCTGGGTTAAAAAGAAAAAAGATGCTTGGTTGGAAATCTAACA
This sequence comes from Alligator sinensis, assembly GCF_000455745.1. Lineage (NCBI taxonomy): Eukaryota > Metazoa > Chordata > Crocodylia > Alligatoridae > Alligator > Alligator sinensis. Next base: position 2,080,277 of record NW_005842162.1, on the reverse strand, counting down.
AGAAAGTGACAGAGCCTGCACCAATTTCCAGCTGGAAGCAGGAGTAGACATTTGAACTAAAAATGGTAGATAGGGTAATAATAGGGTATGTAAGACCTTGAAAGTACACATGGAAATTTTTTTTAGGATGATGTGATAGAGAAGGGGTAGCCAGAAGAAGAAGGTGAAAAGCTTGGTGATATGCTCAGAGTGATGTGCCAAGAGAATGAACATTACATAAGAATGATATTTGAATATATAAGATCAAGGTAAAATTCCATTGGTCAAGACCAGGGAATAGGATCAGGGATGAGATGTGAAATACACAGAGCTTGTTGGGAGGTTTAGTTATGTGGATGAGTAGGAAAGGTGGTCTATAAGATATGTTATGCAGAAAGAATTTCAAGATTTAGACATGGCCTAGATGTGAGAACCTAGAGTGAAGTCTGACTTAAAAATCAACATTCATGTTTTGGGCCTGGATTACAAAACTATGATCCTTAATAATAACCTCCTGAAACATCACTCCTGGCCACAGTCATGTCCTCAGTATCTTTGGGAGATGTATTCTTTGCAAGAACATTTTGTCAGAAACTCCTGTATTAACTTGACACTAAATGGCTTGATCCACAGCCTGCTGAAGTCAACTGAAAGACTCACACAGGCTTCAGAAGTCTTTCTGTGATAACATCTTAACTGTAGCCAGTGTTGTCTGTTTAGCCATGTTTATTATTTAAATGCTTTGCTTGTGGTTCTGAAATAAAGAGATATTGGTTTTGTGGAAAAACAAACAAGGTATAATAATAGGGTTTGGAAAGGGAGAGTTTGACTTGGACATTGAAAATGCCCATACCTTATATAAATGGTGATACAGTAATCTTACTGCTGTCATTGATTGTGTCAAGCTTTGATGCCATAACATTTTGAGTTTGAAACCAGTTCAGAACTGTATCCCTTATTTTTTACTGAGCATAATTTAACATCTTGGTAATGAAAAAGCACAGGAGATACCTTAGCATCAGGTCTGGAAGTAACCATTTTCAGTACATAGCACACACTTTGAGCCTTTTAGGCACACCAAGAAGGTTTGCTATGTGTCTGCTAAAACTGTTTGCACCCCATCATCCCACCTGTGAGATGTATTTTTACCAAATTATTAGCTTAAATGAATATGATCCAGTTACATTAGGTGTTGCCCTGAGAACGTTATATTCTGTTTTCAGTGATTTGGAGTTAAGAATAGAAAATTCAGTTCTGAAATCTGCTCAGTTTCTCAGATTTTTAGGGCTTTCTTGGGTTTCTGAAAACCTAGAAGATAATATTAGCTGTTTAAGTTTGGAGCATTTATCTAATGAGATTTTTCCTTAGAAGTTAGTAAAAAAACCCCTTTGTGGCATGATTTGTGATATTTGCATGTATATACTTAATTTTGCAACCAAGAGCTTCAGTCTTAATATTGTCTTACTCCATGTTCAGAAAAATCACACATTCATTCCTAGGATGAATCCTTCTGGGTTGTTATTCATTTCACAAAGATTATTAACACTTATTTAGCTCCTACAATAGGTTATTTACAGAGAGGATGTAATAAAAGGGAGAGATTTCAAAATACTGTACAGCCATTCTACAGGAAGTAGGAATTTTGAATGTCTTGGTATTTGGGCAGCTACCTTGAGAAATATGAGAACCTATTTTACAGAAATTTGTTCTGTAGATCTCCATGACACTCTCTGTACCTTATTAAAACATTTGTAATTAGTATCTAAGACTTGAAGGATAATTTGGAGATGCTTAAAGATCAAAGACTTCCTATTCTTATTTTCAGAAAGCCCTGGACCTTGTTCAGGTACCTCAGTGTTCTCTAATTTCAGTGGCTTTGTGGCTTTTTGAAGATATGATACATACTTCTTAGGAGGTCAGTACCACAATGTTGTAAGATAACACCATTTACAAAAAGTAGCAATATTTTTCTTAATAAGAAGAAATATTTTCTATATTACATGCTATGTTAGATTTATCCTGGAACGTTATACCGAGAGGCTGATCTCACCAATTTCTATGTTAAAATATTGTGTTTTATAATCCCTTTACAGGTACTGGCTCAGACATTAAATTATAGTTGTACAAAGTTTATTGCTATGTCATAGAGGGAACTGTTGAAAGTCAACCTACTCATGGGCAACTGAGGAAGCTTGTAGGGCAGGATGCTGTGTGAAGGCAAGAAGTGGTCTGGTTTCTTGAAGATGGCCGGTCTTCATAAGTTACGTACCTATAGAAAATTAACATATAAAATATTTCTGAAGTTTGGCATAATTATGGTGAGGATTGATAAGTAATACTTCCCTTTGTGAGGAAAATTATTTTATGGAAGGAGTGTTAAGCTCTTTATGTAAATGGATAAAAGGAAGAGCTAGTTTTTCACTTCCTATTAAGTTGCATGGAATTTGGAGTGTGGTACCTTCTGTCACTGTCACAAGATTGTCATATTGAATGTAATATTTGAATGTTTGGAATAGTTGCCCATTAGCCAGTTTAGGAAAAAGACAAGATTCATCTTCTTATCTAGGCCATTGTTTTGGCCTACGTGCGGAAGGTCCTGACTTTGCTCAAAGTTTTATCTCTTGAATTTTATCTTGAGAGGCCTTTAACAAGGTTAACCTAAAAATGACCCTTAAGCAAGCATCCCACATCCCGAGAGATCAAACCCTAGGAGCCTTTGAAAAGATTGGAAAGAAAGGAAATTCCCCAAAGTAACTAAATTGTCAACAAAAGAAATTGAACCCAGCAGAAATCTGTTGAGTAAGATCTGAGCCCAAATTTGGGAGCAGTGACAGGTTTGGGTAGGAGGGGCTCAAGACGGCAACTCACTCGATAAAAACTGTAACCTACTGTCCCAATTTGGAGGTAACCTCACTTGCAGAACAATGAAGGAAGAATCGCAAGTGTAGGCTGGATCAGACTGATCACCTGAACCACCCTCTCTGTGAACACGAATTTCTTAGTTCACGCTGAAGCCTAGGAGCGCCTGAAGGGGACTGAAGGAAGGGGACTCATTCCTATCACTGCTGAGACCAACCCTAAAACCATAAGTAAAGAATGAAGGTATACCTGGGGATTTGGTTTCTCAGAATTCTAGGATTGTAAGTATATTATAAAAAATAATAGTATTGATTCAAATTTAACTTTTAGTTGTAATTGTAGTTGTTTTTGTAATACTAATTCTTATAACATTGTTTGAGAAGGAAGTGCATTTGGAGCATTGTTTCTGATATATGTAGTTATTGTGTTCTTAATGTTTGTGGTATTTTTTAAAGCTAAGCAGTGTTATATGCGTAGCAAAGAATTTTAAAATAAAATTGTGTTGTATGAATTAAGTGTGCAATCATTGTGAAATAGTGCAAGTAGCTAAAAATTTCCCCAGCCAGTGCATCAAATGAATCAGTAAATTGTGTGGGATTTTCTCTATTCCATAACCCACTAGAGACAAAGATTAGGATGGCTTTAAAAAGAGGTAGGAAGCCGAGTTAGCACTTTACAAATAGCCAAACTGGTTTCTATTCCATACAAAGTTTAGCATTTAAGAAAAGTGGCCAATAGATTGCCTGTTTCTGAAGTTGTAGAAAACAAAGTGAAAGAAACAAAAAAGTTGAAACTTCAAGAGACCAGTTGAAGAGATCTGATGTCGAATAGTGCAGTTTGTACACTGGCTTTTAGTGGTTGCGGTATTTCTTGCTTCTAGTGAAGCTGAGTGATCTGTGGGATCTGTAGAACTGGCAGCTACCATTAAGAAAGCTATTCGGCTTAGAAGGAACAAGGAAGATTAAGATTGTCCTGTCCTCATGTATTGTGGAGTTCAGCAGCAGTTTGGGAACAGAATGGTTCAGTTCAG
>NW_005842162.1:2071006-2076399 GCF_000455745.1 Alligator sinensis | reverse complement strand
GAACATCCTTTCTAGGATGTGACCCTTGAAGCCATGTTTTCTAAATAATACACAAGGAACACAAAGAGGTAATAAAGTGGACAGAAGAAGATAAAAGAAAAAGGAGGAGAGAGAGAGAAAATGGGTAAGAAAAAATGTCAAATATGAAATTGGAAACGAACCCACAGAAGAAAAGAAAGACAGTCAAATATCAACAAGGAGAAATGCAAAGTGCTGCACCTAGGGAGGAAAAATGTCCAGCACACCTACAGCCTAGGGAATGACCTGCTGGGTGGCACGGAAGTGGAAAGGGATTTCGGAGTCCTAGTGGACTCCAAGATGAACATGAGTCGGCAGTGTGATGAAGCCATCAGAAAAGCCAATGGCACTTTATCGTGCATCAGCAGATGCATGACGAATAAATCCAAGGAGGTGATACTTCCCCTCTATCGGGTGCTGGTCAGACCGCAGTTGGAGTACTGCGTGCAATTCTGGGCGCCACACTTCAAGAGGGATGCGGATAACCTGGAGAGGGTCCAAAGAAGGGCCAATCATATGGTTAAAGGCTTGCAGGCCAAGCCCTATGAGGAGAGACTAGGGCACCTGGACCTCTTCAGTCTCCTCAAGAGAAGGTTGAGAGGCGACCTTGTGGCTGCCTATAAGTTCATCACGGGGGCACAGAAGGGAATTGGTGAGGTTTTATTCACCAAGGCGCCCCCGGGGGTTACAAGAAATAATGGCCACAAGCTAGCAGAGAGCAGACTTAGACTGGACATTAAGAAGAACTTCTTCACAGTTAGAGTGGCCAAGGGTCTGGAACGGGCTTCCAAGGGAGGTGGTGCTCTCCCCTACCCTGGGGGTCTTCAAGAGGAGGTTAGATAAGCATCTAGCTGGGGTCATCTAGACCTAGCACTCTTTCCTGCCTATGCAGGGGGTCGGACTTGATGATCTACTGAGGTCCCTTCCGACCCTAACATCTATGAATCTATGAATCTAAGAAATGAAAGAAAACAAGTAGCACACATTTGAGCTTTCCCTCTTTTGTTATGGAAAAGGTTTGTTATTTGTGAGGTTATTAATTTCAGAATCCTAAATAAAATCCCTAATAGATCCCTCAATAGTCACTGGTTGTGACTGTTCATGGCTAAAAGGAGATAGCTCAGGAAAAGTGTTTTAGAAAATTAATTTTTTCTAGAACTTTTTCTTCATTGTTTTAATTTACTTGGATTGAAGTGTTTACATTTCATCCATTTCAAATCAGTGGATAGATTCTGATAGACTCCCAGGAGTGTTGTCTAAAGATTTAACACCCAAGGACTGCAAACAATTTGACCTCTGTTTAATCAAGTTTATTATTTAGGTTTATCTGCTTTTGATTCTGAAATAAATATTTGCATATTGAACTTTAAAGAGGTATATAATGATGATAGAGGCATGATAGTTTGTTTCTGACACTGAAACTGTACATGCCTCAGTTGTGTATAATTTATCACCTATTGTGTGGTATGCTACATTGTTCTTACAGTTTATGTCAATACGGTGTATTGAAACAGGGCAAGCTAGAGGGAGGGGGCATATTGGAGACATTATAGTTCAGTGAAAATATTATATTTATCATTTTAATTCCAGGGTGTCTCAAATACCATAGTAAAAAGGATGTATATAAGTAGAGAGAGAGAGATGTCTAAATTATAGTAGCATGCCACTGGAAAAGAAAGAGAGGGATGAATGGACAGAAGTATTTTCTTTGTACACTGTGGTATTTTTGCCTAACTTGTAACTTTTGACTTCTAAAATGCATGTCACCCCTGGAAATATTATGGAGGAATAGGTGCATGTGTAAGTCTTGGCTTGTTTCTCCTAGATGCTTAAGGCTAGAGAATGAAACATCTCCCTATCCTGAGGATTCCAAAAGATACATTTTCCTGTGGGATGAGCTCTGACACAAAGTTGAAAAATTATCTCCAGAAGTTTATACTTTATTGCATGTGTCTCTAGATGAATCCATTCCAACATTTCCTCCTTGTCCTTCTATGATAGATTTTGGGAACTGTAAAACAGGTAGTGGTTTGTCCTCTTTCATCATCACCTGTCCTTTAGAAAGTAGACTCCTTTAGCTAACTGCCACATAATGGTTTGCATTTGGTTTTCTATACTAGGCTAAGATCCTCTGAATGTGAGGCAGGTGAGTGGGCATGAGAAGGGATGGAAGGGAATTTGTAGGGGGAGGGAAGAAGAAAGAAAATGTCTTTTGTTTGCTTTCTTATATGGAGTGAGTAAATGAATGTGCATTGGGAATCATGGCTGTGCTGGGCAGAGAGATGCCTACCTTGGTCAGAGGCAGAGAAGTGGGGTGGAGCAGGCTGAGGTGGATTGCTTTAGAATTTTTGGTGGGGAAATTTGTTTTGTTGTGTCATCTAATATTAATATTTTATCCTGATTTTTGTATTCTGTATCCCTTTCTTGGGAATGGCAGCATATCAATCTAATAAATAACCAAATAAGATTTTACAATCTCTGGAGTTGTTGATAATTTAAAACCATTCAAGAAATCAATGTCCCTTCCTCTTTCTTTAATCTACATGTAAAAATGAAAAGGTTAAGAGATTAATGATTATTTGCAGTTTAAAATGCTCCCTTCTGCCCTAGTGGCATCCCCAAGAGTGTTCATCAGATGTCTAACAGGGGTGTCATTTTTCAGTGTGACAGGAATATGCCTTTATTCAGATGATGTACACCATCTTTGTCAGATATGACAAGTGTGTTTCTTTATTCATGTTGCAGGGGTTTAGGTTGTAGCCGTGTTGGTCTAAGGATATAGGCAGACAAGGTTCCTTGGGTGAATTTGATATCTTTTATTAGACCAACCGACCCTCTGGGTCGGACCCAGAGGGTAGTAATCGATGGAAGTCACTCATCGTGGTGTCCTGTGACCAGTGGGGTCCTCCAAGGCTCTGTCCTTGGACCCATACTGTTCAACATCTTCATTAATGATGTGGACACTGGAGTCAGAAGCGGACTGGCCAAGTTCGCCGATGACACCAAACTTTGGGGCAAAGCATCCACACCAGAAGACAGGCAGGTGATCCAGGCTGACCTGGACAGGCTCAGCAAGTGGGCGGACGAGAATCTGATGGTGTTCAACGCCGATAAATGCAAGGTTCTCCACCTTGGGAAAAAAAACCCGCAGCATCCTTATAAGCTCGGCAGTGCTACGTTGCCCTGGACGTCATTCTCCCCCTGTCCTCGCCCTTAGTGAGGCCGCAGCTGGAGTACTGTGTCCAGTTTTGGGCTCCACAATTCAAAAAGGATGTGGAGAAGCTTGAGAGAGTCCAGAGAAGAGCCACGCGCATGATCAGAGGTCAGGGAAGCAGACCCTACGATGACAGGCTGAGAGCCCTGGGGCTCTTCAGCCTGAAAAAGCGCAGGCTCAGGGGTGATCTGATGGCCACCTACAAGTTTATCAAGGGTGACCACCAGCATCTGGGGGAACGTTTGTTCACCAGAGCGCCCCAAGGGATGACGAGGTCGAATGGTCACAAACTACTTCAAGATCGTTTCAGGCTGGACATAAGGAAGAACTTCTTTACTGTCCGAGCCCCCAAGGTCTGGAACAGCCTGCCACTGGAGGTGGTTCAAGCGCCTTCATTGAACACCTTCAAGATGAAACTGGATGCTTATCTTGCTGGGATCCTATGACCCCAGCTGACTTCCTGCCCTTTGGGCGGGGGGCTGGACTCGATGATCTTCCGAGGTCCCTTCCAGCCCTGATGATGTCTATGAAACCCAAATGGTTGGAGAATAGTTATTAAGCAAGCTTTCGGGTTCAAAAACCCTTCGTCAGGCTCTTCCAGGAAGAGCACACACCAACTGCTGCAGCTTCCTGAGCCTGACGAAGGGTTTTTGAACCTGAAAGCTTGCTTAATAACTATTCTCCAACCATTTGGGTTGATCTAATAAAAGATATCAAATTCACCCAAGGAACCTTGTCTTTCTTTATTCAGGTGTTTGGCCTAAAGGGACCCAGCTGGATGAAATGATGCTTCTCCAACAATTTGTGGGTAAGTGTAAAAATGAAAAAGTCACATCTGAGTCCTTCTCAACTTCTGAGATTATAGAGGCATAATTCCAGAAAAGTATATGCTTGTCTGATTCAGGAAAGGTTCTTAAATATTTAAAAGACAGTATTAGCCATGATATCTAAATAACAGTCTGATTAGATTTTTCTTTATTGGTACTGGCACTGGTAGCTTCAACCAGTTTTGTGACATAAGTTGTGTGATTTTTCATATGAGCAGTTCAAGGCTCAGCTCAATTCATATAAGATTCCATCAGCGCAATGTGGTTGTGCCCCTGGCATGCGCTCACATGATGCGAGTCACTCCAGGTAATGAACTGTAAAGATTCTTATTCATTGCACAAGATTGTTAATGCTCAGTAACGTGCTAAAAGTAGAATTTCAAAGACAATATTGTTAACTATATTGACCAAGGCTTTCAGGAGTGGGTTGTGATTTTATATGTTTCAGTTTGGATACTCAAGATATCTTTGAAGATCCTTATTTTCAGAAGTTCTGTAGATCCATCCTATCTTCTTCATTTCTTTAAAATATTTTTTTAATTAGGGTAAGATTCTGGGCCTTTTATACCCAGACATTTAAAAAATATATGGATTTTGGTCAAATCATGGATGTTACTTATTTCATAGGTTATGTGCATAAGATACAACTCTGACTGGAACATCAGTGGCTGCAAAACTGTATGAAAATACATTAATAAGTTGCCCATTTAATTTTGCAGAAAAGCTACAATAAAACTACAAGAAACTGAGGTTAATTTATCTATGAGATAATTCATCCCTGTGGTTCATCCCTGCCAACACCTCCCCACCACCTACTGAAAATTGATTACAGCTGAATAATTTGCTATTATTTGCATTCCCCTTGGAGTGGCAATTTAATCAGAATTTACTGTTTTAACTATATTACATACTATGCTTTATGTATTCTGGATTTATGTACATGGATTTTTTGAAATACAATATTTCATATAATGCAAATTCTGTTTAGTCCCATGAGATTTCCTTCAAAGTATCTCCTGAATGGAACTATTCAATGATAGGTAAAACAAACCATGTTCCTGTGTAAGTGAAGGTTTGTGGTAACAAATTTAAGTTGGATGCCTTGACAGAGGTGAGATCCTGGCTCTATCCATAAAATACTGAGGTGCTCTGCTGTGAAGCAATGATCATTCTGTTGCCATGGTTGTTCCTGAAAGGGAGAAGCATGACTTGAGAATCAGGAGTCCTGTGTGGGTGGCAAGACAGCCCAGCTTCAGAAAGGACTGGAGAAGTACTGCAGTGTTTTAGAAAGACTGCATGAATGGAAGTCAAGGAAAAATGAAAGCTTTAAAACA
>NW_005842162.1:2061604-2070975 GCF_000455745.1 Alligator sinensis | reverse complement strand
GGGAAAGAAAGATGTCAAAGGAAGCAACAACATGTCAGAGAAGGGAAGGCTTGTGGAATTGGACTTAGGAAGAGAAGGTCAGGGGACACATTTCCAACATAGGTAACAAAGCTCTCAGAAGCATTTTCAGACCTGAACTTTACAGTCTTAGAGAAAATTGTGAGGATATTACAAGGCATTTTTGGAGATGTTGAAAAACAAAGAGTTGGAGTTAGCATAGGTAACACTGGGGGGGGGGGGGGGCGCGGGGGGGCATGTGCCCCCCCTGAGAGCGCTGGTGCCCCCCTGACAGCAAGCACTTCGGCTGGTAGGGGGGAATGGAGAGTACTTGTGCCCCCCCTGAATTTGGCTCCGTCAGCGGCGCATTGGCAGTGGAAGTGCTGGCACTTCCACTGCTGTGCCACTGGCGCACTCAGTGACCGGCCGCTGAGGGACACTACCCCCCTGGTCACCAGCTTGCCACGGGGGGATCATGTCCTGCTGGTGCCCCCCAAAACTCAGAAGGGACCAGTTGCCCATGGAAGTTAGTGAGCCTGAAGAGGTTCAACTTCTGTGTTACACTATGTGAGGGTACTGCTTAAGATACCAATCCTGTCTTGAATGTGTAGCAACAGCTGTATTTAAAAATGAATCTGTGGCATCAGCCCTTAAGAACAGGAGATTCCTAGCCTCTAGACTGGAAGGTAGTTTGGTGAAGCAGTAGCCTACGCTTCTCTATACTCTCCTGTTAGCAGAGACAGAGTAATGAAGGGAGTCCAGTTGAGGAGCTGATTTGATTCTCCTGCGTATGGGATAACAGTAGGCTGTCACGGCCAGCAAGTGATACAAGTTTTGCTCTGAGCACCTTGATGTCCAGTTTCCCAGAAACCCCTGCACCTATCTCCTTTAAACTTGGCAGGCTTCATACCCTCAAAAGGGGCTAGCTACCCTGTGATTTTCATCCAAATCAGGCAAGAATTGACAAAGTTATCTGCATTTTCGTGATTCCCTGTTATAGCCTATGGGCGAAATGTTGAAGTGTGTTGAAACAATGAAACAGTTTAGACTGCCTGGGAAAGGTGTGGACTCTCCTTGGAGGTGTTCAAGAAGAGGTTGGACAATCATTGATCACTCAGGGATGATCTAGGTAGTGCTATGCCTATTTTCTTCCATGGGTATTTCCCATGCTTCTGAGATTTGCTGGATGCTCCCCCTCCCCATCCCCTGCTATATGTTTCAAGGTGTTTTTAATCCTCCCCAGATGCATTGGATGTTGGCTACAGCTACAAATGGACCTTCAAATGGGGTATGCTGATTCTCCTGCTAGGTTCCTAGCTAGAGAGTCTTACCCCTCCACTCACAGTCAGACCAACTGTCATATTTGGGGTCAAGAAGGCATTTTACCCCATGGTTAGATTGGTATGGACTGTGTGAGGTTTTGATTTTCTTTGTAGCAGGGAGCAGAGTCCTCTATGTAGGACCTCTTAAATGTATATTGGCCACATTTCATAAAAGCAGGACATTAGCTGCTGTGGTTCTTCTGCTTTACCTGTGGTAGGTTAGTGTTAGGCCTGTGTTGTGTCAGGGTTGACAGTAGTCTTATGTAGAGTTTAGACTATGGTTGCACAGAATGGTTTGGATAAGGATGATCCTGCCTCAGGTAGTGGGTTGGACTAGATGTCCTGTGATGGTCCCTTCCAGCCCTACTTCTCTATGACAATCGATATCTGTGACATTTAGCAATGGGATGGTACCCTTAAAAGGATCTCATGGCACCCTAGTTGAGTCAGTTGCCTAGGCCCTCAGCTGCCGCTACTTCTTCTCATGTCCTTTTCATAAACTAGATGTTTTTCCAGAATCATGCACAAACAATGACTCTTTCCATTGCTGCAGAAAGGTCCTCCTTCATACAGATCTCACCAAGGAGTTGGCAAACAAGCAGGTGCTTCATAATTTGCACTTCACTGCACTCACATATATTCATGTCATTAGAGCAGCCTCATTTGATCATGCTTGCTTTTGATAGAATCATAGGGCTGGAAGAGACCCTGAAGGATCATCGGGTCCAGCCCCCTGCATGAGCAGGAAAGACATCTGGGGTCAGGTGACCCCAGCCAGGTGACCGCCCAGTCTTCTTTTGAAGACCTCTAGGGTAGATGATTGCACCACCTCTGTGGGGAGCTTGTTCCATACTCTGGACACCCTAGTTGTGAAGAAGTTTTTCCTAATGTTCAGTCTGAAACTATCTTCCAGGAGTTTGTGGCCATTGTTTCTAGTTTTCCCCCAGGGCGCCCTGGTGAACAGTTGTTCACCAAGCCCCTGATGTACACCTCTGATATAGCGGTAAGCCGCAATCAGGTCCCCTCTCAGAAGTTAAGCTAATTGGCCTGTAGTTTCCCGGGTCTTCATGCTTCCCCTTCTTGAAGATGGGCACAACATCGGCCCATTTCCAGTCCTCTGGGATTTCTCCAGAGGCCCATGATTTTTGAACAACCTTTGCCAGGGGCTCTGTGATTACTTTGGCCAACTCTTGCAGCACTCTTGGGTGGCGTTCATCTGGTCCTGCTGATTTATAAATGTTTAAATTCTTTAATTGATCATACACCAGTTCTATGGCAGTGATGGGAACGGTGATCATCCAGTTTGCGTGTGTATGTTGATTTGGGCATCATCATGTTAGCCAGACTAGATCAGCCCCTCTGGGAAGGTCCTTCTGGGGTTTCAGGTCCATTTCAGAGCACCTGATTGCACATAGTATTTCCTTCTATAACCTCTGTCGTGCCCTGTCAGCCATTGTGTCCAATGGCATGACATTGGTCACAAAACTATTTTGTGGTTTAAGTCATTTACTTACTTCTGTGGGACCACAGAGTGGATGCCTGGGGTTTTCCATCTGCCTTTCTTTTTGGCTAGCTACCTCTGCCATGAGCCTTGTTAATGGGTTATCCCCTATCTTGCTCCTTTTTTTTCTTGCACCCTCCCTTACGCCTAACTTGGTCTCTGACAACTGTAGCTGAGGAACTAGACCATGTGCCTGGCAGAGGGAAAATTTGAGTTAAAGGCTCTCCTCCTTGGCCTCAGGCTGTGCAGGGGCACTTCCTCTGCTCTTAAGCAGCCTGAGCACTGGTGCTGGAAAACTTCTCTCTTTCCTATACACAGGTATACCCCAGGGTAGCTCTCTAGCTTGCTTGACTAAAGGCACAGCTCTGGGGCTCACAATGGCAGGACCTGGCTTCCCATCTCAACCCCAGGCCTGGCTTAAAATCAAGAGCCTAGAATGTCCATGTCACCTAAAGAAAGGAGTGCGAGACAAGGCTCAGGCAGCTCAGGGCAGGACCATGGCCTGGTCAGGGGTGGGTGTTATAGGAATACTGGCCAGTTAAGAGGCTTGCACTGATGTGCCCATATTCACAGCATGGAGTACGCTGCCCAGTTGCAGTAAAAAAAGCCACAGGGCCTGGCTCCAAACCAAGAGTCTGGAGCATCAGAGTTGAGAGTGAGACCAGACCTGGGAGGCTCTGTACAGGGCTGCAGCCTGACCTAGGGGCAGAGATTGTCCCTGGCTCTTGGGTGCCAAGGAGGAATAGGAGAGGTTGTGAAGCAAAGTGAGTACCCATGAGACAAGGCCTTCATGTGGATCATTCTCCCTGTAGTTGGGGAAGCCGTGGCAGGGGCTGGCCAAATTCTTACAGTGAGCTTGAATTCTGACCTACTTACCTGGATTGCTGCTGGTCCAACAAGGGGTGGAGCAGGAGATCAAGCTACTGGGCCTGGGCACTAGCTTTAAGGAAGACTTGTTGGCCTTCCAAGGCTAAGGCCCTGCATATAAGACACCCATCTTTTAGGGACATCATTGATGAGTTGCCCTGTTCCCCAACAACTTTTTTTTTCCTGTTCCCATAGGGAATTAAAATTAAGAAGCCCACTTACATCTCACATCTCAGCCCTTTGTAGCTCAGGGCTTTTTGTTTTTGTCCAGTAAAGAGAGCTGACCCTGTTGGTCACTGATCTCACTGGGACAAAGCAACCCTTCCAATACCCAAAAGTAACAATTCTTCCTGGAAGCCTGGAAAGACTGTCTGATGAGCTGCTGTTTTGTGCACCTGTCTCTGCACAGCACTGTCTGTAAAGGAGAGTCCTGGCTTCAGAAGATGGGAGTTCTGTGACAGGAATAGGTACCTGCACTGCTTTAGAAGCCAGAAATCTCAGATCCTGGTTAGCTTCCTGTGGAGAAGCCCACTGGAATGCTTGCCAGTCTGGAATATGGAGCCCAGTACGAGACTCCTAGTCCCCTGCCAGGAAAGTTGCCAGCTCGATGTGCCTGGAACAGCTTGCATGGTTCTGGCAGTGTTTCCCTTTAAAGGTGGAACCATTGAAGAGGAAAGTGGCATGAAAGTCTGGCAAGTGGTTAGTGCTGTTCATCATTCAACAGAGTGCTGAAAGAGGAAAAGGGTCTTTTGGACAGTGTGTTTGGGAGGCTACAGAAGATAGAAGTAGCAAGGAAAAGGACCATTCAAGGATATGTTGAGCAACTATGTGAAGGTCACCCTGGTGAGGCCTGCATGTCCAAGTTATTTTTCCTCTGTCAGGAGCTGTGTGGAAGCTGAGAGAGTGCCCAGCATGCTGGAGGAGCAGTGTCTGCAAGAGGTGGTCTACACCATCTGGTCCCTCCAAATGAAAGAATTGAGACAGTTCAGATGAGCAGCTGGTGAGAAGAGGGCTAAATAGAAATGGCAGTAGAAGGCATAGTTTCCCAGTGGAAGGCTGGAAGCAAAGGGCAGGAAAACGTAAAAAAGGGCTGAGACCCTAAAAGAGAGAATAGGCAAGTGTAAGGAAAAAAATAGTGAATGAAGTAAAGACCAAAGAAGAGAATTCAAGGATAAAAAGATGGGTTGAAGTCGAGGGAAAAATAAGACAGAGGGAAAGAATATCTGACATGGCAGAATTTCAGTAGCATGTGAACCCCAAAAGGGACAAGGGACAAGTCCTTGTGTAGGTAAGTAATTTTACCAAACATTTATCTGGTGTGCTCCTGGTGGTGGGGGCACTTAGGGAGTAAATCTCATTCAAAGAGCTTTAGTTCAAGTGCCCCCGCCGCCATTTTTAAGCACAGGGACACTGATCCATGAGATGCAGGAGGCTGCTGGAGCACAGTAACTGCCACGTTCCGGCAGACTCGATTAATCACGTCTGCTCTGACGCACTGGAATTCCAGTGCGTCAGAGCAGCCTCCGCACTCGTGTATAGGTGTCTAAGGTTTTCATGCAAAAATTAAAGGAAGGGGAATAGAGTATAAAAGGTGCTGTGGGTATTCAGGAAATACTTCCTTGTCTGGCAGTCTCTTATAGAGATGAGATATATGTCCTCTGTGAAGGAGGGGAAAAGAAGCAAAAATCCTAAGGTTTATGAGCCATTGAAGAATTACTGTCTTTTTTTAAAGCTCAGAGTGGGGGCGTGACTTGCCCAAGGTCCATCTAAGAGTAACTAAAACTGAATGAATGAAAACCAGCTCTTGAAAAGAAAACAAAAAAGGGAAAAGAAAGAGAGATTGGACCCTATTAGGAAACATGTCTCTATCTGGCAATTACTGAATGGGGATAAGGTACACATTACCTGTAGATGCAAGTCAACCATAATTCTTTGTGCTTAAATCTTTGTGCTTAAATAGTTTTTTTGGAAATTAAAGGTATACAGACTCTATGATGCTTAACTAGAGATATGTTAAGGTTTCTTCTCATTTGTAAGTCTGAAAGGAAGTTTTTCTACTTGTAAGTTAAGTGAAAATCCAAATGGTTAGGGTCTAGCAATAGTTTTTAATAATAGGTGAAAGTTCTTTCTTCAAACTGCTGTACCTGGGGGGGGCGGGCTTAGTGTGCCTGCTGTGTTTTGCCAAGTATTAGATAAATATGAAGCTTATATCAAAACATAACCAAAATGTTGTTTATTAGCAAAACCCGTGTATAATGGCATATATTACTGCATGGAAAAATCACTAACTCCATAACAGAAAGATTCAAAATACATAAATCATAAGAAGTTAAGAAAATTGCTTGGCAGCACCACCAGCAGATTACTCAGATCACAGCAATGAGTCTTCGTAGTAGGTGCAACGCATTGAAAAATAACTGAACTAAATCAGAACACATGCACACACAGTCAGATTATTGCAACCACATGTAAGCCCCCGTTGACACTAGCAATTCGCAAGAGCTTAAGAAGTAATGTCCACAATGTCCTCATGTTAAAGCAACTGTACAACTATGGAGAATGGTAACATTGCCCTTATCTCTTTATTTACTCAGCACCATTATACACAAGAAAAAACAAACTGCCAAGTTTGTATTTGCACTAACCTTATTGCATAATAAAAAGTATGGTAGGATGCATGCAAGTAATTGTCAAGCAAACAGCAGAAACTCAGACCACATATTTGACTGAGAAAATACCACCAATTTTTGTTGATCATCAGACTCTTGACTTTAAAAAGCAACTGAGAATTGCAGATAAAAAATAACAGATCCAAAGTTTTGACACTTTCAGTTTAAGTGCATGTCTAACAAACAAAATGTTGGCAATCAAAGTGAGGTGGAGGATACATCATATTTTGCAAGCTAAAAATTCTCCAGAAGCAAGTCAGGTTTGTAATGTAATAATGAATATACAGCTGGTGATTCATGTAGTTAGTTTGTGAACAGTATATAGGAGGGATCCCGGGATCCCTTACTATACAGTGCTGCATTAAATTATGTGTCTTTCATTTCACTTCTTGTTTTTATCAACATCGGCATAACTCTTATTTAACACTGTTACACATCTTGATGAATTTGTTACGCACTGGCAAACTCAGCGCTGTAAGGACACAAAATAAAGAGAGCCTGCACTGCAGAGCTTACAGTCTAAAAGTATCATTGTTGGGAACAGTCTACATACATTGCAGAAAAAAACTGATCCCCATAAATATTTAAGCTGAATAATCAAATCTTGCTTCCATCAGAAAGTGCACACTATATTTACACTTATTAACTGGTTGCCATGTAGTCTGTAACAAAAAACAACAAAACAATCTAAGAGCATAATATGCATACAAGAGTAATAGCAGACCTGACAACTAAAAGATTTTAGGTACATATGTATGTATGTGCGACCTTGACATGAACACACAGTAATAAACCAAATGTCTGAGCTACCAGGAATGAATCCCAAAGACGTGAATCCCTGATGTACCACATCAGGTAATACAACAACAGAGATGGGGACACAGCTAAAGGAAGTCATGGTCACACTTTACTCCGAGGTCCTATTGTTAAAGAGTTTGTAAAGGGTTAATATGTGACTAGTGATGTTACCAGCATGTTGCACATACAAGTTCTGGATGCTTATGGGCACATCAACAGAAGATGATGCAAATGGCTATAAGCAACCTGCTGGACTTTTAACAGCTGTTCTGCCATTGGGGGCTAGGGGGTAGTACACTGGGCTGGGACTGCCACTGGCTTGCCAGGTGATCTTGGGCAAGTTGCTTCCCCAGTCTGGGCTCCAGTTTCCTTATCTTTAAAATGAAGCAAATGACCCTGACCTCCTTGGTAAAATGCCTTAAGATCTAGACAAGCAATCAACAGGAGTTATAAAAGAACCATAAAACCTAAACTATTTATTAATGGAACCTTAGTATTGTGTGATCAGAATCAATAAGCACCAGGCATGCAGTTGCTCTACTGGGGTCAGAATGAGTAAATTTCCATTCCCTCCCTCCCCCCTTCCTGTTTACAAAATTGTTTGAAGCTAGGAAATATATTGTTATGTATATTTTAACAAGGTGGAATGTGTGCGTGGTTAACACTTGAAAGTCAGCAGACAGCACTAGCTGCTTTACTTCTAATTTGCAGAGAGCTGGAACTCAAAGGCTAGGGGATAAAGCTGGTGAGCATGTTCTAGGCCTCAAAAGTTTAAAGTGTGTCCATGAGCACAAAGGTTACTCTGAGTTCAGAAATCAATGCGTCTAAGGCAATTTTGCTTAATATATAAAAGGCATTAACCTGCTTGTGCACAAGCATTTTTCCAGTGCATCCTTCGGTAGAGCAACTGCTTCCATCTGTATTGTATGTGAATTGGGGTCAGGGAGAAGAGGTTTGGTATCTCGTTACTCAGTGCATCATGACAATCCAGTGCCAGGTTGGAATAATGTCAAGGGATTCATTAAGGTTTGTACAGCACCATGATAATATAACAAATATAACATGCAACAAGATGCCAGTGCTAAGAGTCAGATAATACATAGCTGCAACATTTAAACCAACTCTAAACCAGCAGTTCTGAAATCTTTTCCATGTCTGGGTCCCCTTTCTTATAACTAAGATGGGGCCAGGACCCTATCCTACTTAGCAGTATGGTAAACAGCATACCTATTAGCACCCTTCAACTTGACAACCTATCATTTAGGTGGCTTTGAGTGTTTCTTTGTGTTTTCTCTGTGTTCTCAGTGGAAGGTGTTCCAGTCTTATTACCAGGCAGAGGAATGTACTTTTACTACCGACTAGGAGACCAAGGCTCTGAGAAATTCATAGATTCATAGATTGTAGAGTCAGAAGGGACCACAATGGATCATTGTGTCCGACTCCCTGCCCCTGGCAGGAAAGAGGACCAAGGTCAGATGACCCCAGCCAGGTGACTATCTAGCCTCTTCTTGAAGACCTCCAAGCTAGGTGATAGCACCACCTCTCTTGGAAGCCCATTCCAGATCCTGGCCGCACTTACTGTGAAAAATTTCTTCCTAATATCTAACCTAAATCCACTCTCAACTAGTTTACACACATTATTCCTAGTCACTCCCTGGGGCTCCTTAGTGAACAACGCATCCCCTATTCCCCGTTGACCACCCCTAATAAATTTATAGGCAGCCACAAGATCTCCCCTCAGCTGTCTCTTGTGAAGGCTGAAGAGATTCAGCTCTCTAAACCTCCCCCCATAGGGTCTATCACAAAGGCCACTAATCATGCGAGTGGCCCTCCTCTGGACCCTCTCCAGATTCTCTGTGTCCCTCTTGAAGTGCCCAAAACTGGACAGAGTACTCCAACTGCGGCCTGACCAGTGCTGCATAGAGGGGGAGCATCACCTCCTTTGATCTATAGTCATGCACCTGCTAATGCACGACAAGGTGCGATTGGCCTGGTTGATGGCCTTGTTACACTGCCGGCTCATGTTCATCTTGGAGTCAATTATCCCTCTCTGCCTCTGAGCTGCTGAGAAGGACACTTCCCAACCTATAGGTGTGCTGGGGATTCCTCCTTCCCAGGTGGAGTACCTTACATTTATCTTTATTAAAGTGCATCCTATTTCTCTCTGCCCATTGATCCAACCTGTCCAGGTCAGCCTGAATCTGCTCCCTGCCCTCC
>NW_005842162.1:2047106-2060265 GCF_000455745.1 Alligator sinensis | reverse complement strand
CTACCCCTGGTGGGACTAGACACCACCTGGGTTAGGTGGAGGTCCTGCACACAGTATAAGAACCTCCATGAGCGGCTTGTTTTGGCTGTCTGCTCCTCCCAGCAGATATCTGGGTAATTTAGATCTCCCATGACCACCGCCTCCCTCGCCTGTGTGGCGTCTGCTAGCTGCCTAGAGAATACATCGTCTAGCTCTTGATCCTGTTGAGGAGGCCTGTAGTAGACCCTTTTCCCCTGGCCCCCCCTGGATCCTGACCCACAATGCCTCAGTGTTCCCCTCCTCCACCCCCGCCTCGATGGTGGAAGACGTATACTGCTCCTTAACATAGAGTGCTACCCCCCCTGCCTTTTTCCCCCACTCTGCTGCACCTATACAAACTATACCCCTCAATGCCTACTGCCCAGTCGTGTGTAGAATCCCACCATGTTTCGGTTAGTCTGACTAGGTCATACTGGGTGCTAGCAAGCAAGAGTGTGAGCTCCTCTTGCTTGTTCCCCATACTCCTGGCGTTTGTATAAAGACATTTTAGTCCCCGAAAGGGGGCTCTTGGTGACACCACTGGACAAATCTGATGGCTGGTGGTTGCACACGTTACCAAAGGTAGGAGGGCCTGCCCATTCCTTAGATATTTTGTAGTCTTCAAAGCAAAGAGGACTCATGGATTCTTTTTCCTCCCTTCCAGTCAAGCTCCATGCAGGCGAGTTGCTGTGGCTTTCTAACTTTGGCATCTTTGAACCTAGAACTGTATCCTTCCACACAGTTTTCCCATCACCCAGTTTGCCAAAGTCCCGAAGGGCTGGACTGTGCTGCGGAGAACTAGGAGAAGGGCTGGTTCTTCTCTTAAACCTACTAGAAACTGGAGGCAAAATGGGTGAAGATGCAGCAGGTCCTAATTTAGGGATTTCAGTTGATGGAGTTATCTTATTACCATCCTGTGTCTGAAGCAGTTGTTTTAATTTAGATGACAAATACACACTTTTTTCTTTGTGAAAAGGTAAACTCTCAGCTGTTGAAATGCTAAGAGGAAGATTTAATGAACCTGATGGCATTACAGGTTCTGGATCTACTTCTGTTTTTATTTTTGGTTAAGAGGAGGACTAGCTGTTCTTCTCTTTTTTAATTCACTGCTTCCACTGCTTGAGGGCTCCTTGGGAAGATCATTCACATGCATCTGCGTAACCTTTACATTTTGAGAAATTTCCACTGTGACTGGAGTAATTAAACAATTTAATCCATATAACTGTGCAGAGTTGGATTCCATCTCAATCACATCACAATTGCTAGTGCTACTATTAGACTGAGCAAACGAAGATATTTCCTACCCCATGAAGCAAAAAGCGATGCTCTGACAAGCCCATTTTATCTCTAAACAGCTGTACACAGTTACATTTTCAGAAATATTGCTGGAAGTATCCATAATGTATACGTCATCTGCTTCACCTTCTTCTTCTAACTCTGTATTTGCTATATACACATTCTGGGCTGGTTGGGCCTGCTCTGTTTGAAGTTGTGGTTCTTCAGTAAAACATACTTTTCTCCTGATACCTTTGGGAATAAGATGACGTTCATGAACCCTACGCTGGTGCCTACGCATGTTGATGTGAGTTCCAAAAACCTTTTTACAATATTTGCAAGGATGCAATTCTTTGGGTTGCAAAGTTCAGAAAGTTGGAAAAGGGATGTGGTGGTCTAATGGGGAAAGGATGAAATCCTGGCCTTGCTGAAGTCAGTGGCTAACTTCCCATTGATTTCAGCGGGTCCAGATTCAATGGTGGACCTCTAGGCCACAGAACAGTAAAGGCTTCTCTCACTGTTCTTTTAGAGTGACAGTCACTCAGGTGCAGAAGGCTGCAAGCACACTAGCACTCCGTTCGAATGATGCACAGTGCCACCCTCTGCATGAGGTGACCTCCTCTCAGAGCATTTTACCTCCATAAAGATCAACCATCAATAAGAAACGACATTAGTTACAGTACTGGCTGCATGTCTGCATTCTTGGTCAAAATTGTCATGTTCTGTCTGATGCAGTCCAACAAAAGAGAGGAGGTACAAAAAGGAAAACAGTACAGAGTGGAACATAATAGATTCCAATTCTTTAATAAGCTTCTTTCCTATAATACTGTGTCTGATATAGGGTTGTTGCACTATTCCCCTGTAACCCTCCATTTCAGGATTGGTGGACTTCATATAGGAACTATTCAAATTTGGGTAAATATCTGACTGCTATGGATGTTGCTATGAACATTGTGCAGCCTAAAACTGAATAAACTTGTTGGTAGAGATACCATTTTTTCTGCCCTGGGTGTTTTACTGTTCTACTTTTAATGAGGTAGCTCAGTTGTGAGTTGAAGCCTGTGAGGATGTATTGCTGTCCACCACTCAAAGCTATAGTCTTCCCTTTTTCCACAAGATTATAAAAATACCAGTTTATGATTTCAATTTTTCACAATTTATAAAAAGCTTTTACAAAAAGATGTGCACTTCATTAAACTTCTGTTCCATCATGTAGATTGTTATGAACTTTGACCTCTAAGTTCACCTGTTTGACCTTTGCACCTTTGATCTTGTATGCACCCTCATTTTCACTTAGTATATTGATATTCCTCACAGTGCAGTACTGTCTGTTTACATTCTTCTCTACCCTCTCTGGGTTTTTCTTAGGCACCTGTATCTTGGTGTTCAGGGGATATTCCTCCGTGACATCTTTGGTGGGCTTTTTCTTCTTCTGCTGCTTTTGACATTTCCTGGTTATGAAGCAAATTATCAGAAGCACAAGCAGCAGCAGCATGATGGCAGCTAAAGCAGTTCCTATGGAGGCACCTGTCTGTGAGAAGGAGGCAGCTGCAACTGCTTCCTGTACCTCCAGACTCAATGACTTCATGTTGGTGCCATTCTTGATTTGGTCACCTTCATTGTCATAAATCAATGAGTCATCCAGGATAAGCCTGCCGTTGTTATCTACAAGGTCCCTGCGCCCACGTTTCAGGCGGTGAGTGAGGGAACGTTGGACACGGGGCCCTGCAATAGTCTCGGGGCCAATTACGTAGATCACTTGGAGATACCACTGGTGTCCAGCTTCCACCTTTAGGAAAGAGCAGACAGACAGACACAAAGGAGACTTAACCCTGGCATTCAGCTAAAGGGACACAAGAATTCTGTTGAGAGCAGATGGCAGTGGGCATGTGACACTGTTACCCAGTGGTGAGTGTTTTACAACTCCTTCTTTGTGTTTAATCCACAGGGAATAGAATTTTCTTACAGACAGCTTTAGCTTGTACTTTATTGGTTCGTATTTACATTGCTGGAGATCATGAGTGCATCCCCATGTGTTGGTCAAGATGACAGCAATCACCATGACACATGATTTGGTGGCCAGTAGTCATATAATTAACGCTGACCAAAAATTCCACAGGAAATTGTCAATTTTGTTGAAGTTTTGATCACTGCTAAATGACTTATTCAGTTCTAGTAACAATAAATATTCCATCAGCTCCAATTATTTTTAATAATCAATACTTTTTGTCCTTTTGATCAAAACTTTTAACCACTCAAGATCCCCCAAATTCCAAGTTTTTAACCACTTCTAAGGTTTGGTTGAAAGTTTTCAATATTAGAAAAAAAATCATTTAACTTCTTACTACATTTTGAAAAAAAAATGGATGTATTGCAGATGTTTACTGTTTTGACTAGATCTGATAATTACTAACATTACTGAATAACTTATTCAAAAATATTTTAAGCACCAGGGCAAACTGCACATCATTGTTAAAATACAATTTGAAATTAAAGCAAACCACTGCCCCATGAAAGTTCAGCCAGATAAACCTGCTTTGTAAGACAGACGGGGAAGGGAGTCTGGTCTTAACTTCTGATCTCTATTTTTTTGTGCTAGAGTTTGTCTCTTACTTGCATGTGTCATGTAATTTAGGGTTTGAAAAGAGTGTAGTTAGTCCTTAGGGATTCTGTCTTTTTAACTGAATGGCTTTGAACTTTATAGTGCTAAGCACTTTGAACTCTTGACTTCAGTGAAGTCAAAGGGACTGAGCACATTGGTAAAATATATGCTGGGTCCCTTAGGCTGGAATTCCAGAATCATGCTTTACATTAAGATAATGTGAAACCTTCTATAACAGGACCACCTAATGCACACCATGGTGCAACCAGCTCCTGTGAATGGATATAAAGATCTGTGCCAGTGCATCCCAATTCAGAAATAGGTCCCTGCATTGTTGGAGTATTTCTGGCACTGGGAAGCCCTTGTTGCCTTTCTCCACAGTGGTGGTTGTAGTTATCTAGAAAATTATATAAGCTTTAGGGTTTGCCCGAATGTGTTTGACTTCTACATGTGCAATAGCATGTCTATACACAGGACCTAGGCCTAAATAAAGAACTCGCCCTGTGGTACTGTATATCTCATGTCAGGCACCTTGTAGAGAGCATCCACTTTCATAGTAAATCCATCCACTCCTGGCATGCTGCTCACTGAGTGGAAATCAGACAATTCAGAGGCAAAGTGAGCATCAAAAGGTACATCATGGAAGTACCTATCAGTTACTTCTGGTTGGTTTCGGTCCTGAAATTTAGGGAAAATAAATACAGGATTAAAAAAATGTGAATCAGTCACACACATGGTACTAACAATCAAGAGCAACATGAAAAAGCAGAGATTTTTCAAAGATGAGTTTTTTGGCTCATGATTTATGAAGCATGAAAGTAACATGAGCAGAGCATTTTGTAATGATGTCATTTATACCTCTTCCTCCCCTGCTGACCCTCACCTCTCCCTGCCCCACTCTCTTCTTCTACATCAAGGGTGGAGGATGGGAGTCACCTCCAAGGAAGATTATTCTGCACTGGTCCGGTCCTGTAGGGAGCAGACCAGGAAAGCCAAGGCTGCAACTGAACTCCAGCTAGCTTTGAGCATCAAGGACAATAAGAAGTCCTTTTTCAGATATGTGGGGAGCTGGAGGAAAAGCAGGGGCAACATTGGACCCCTGCTGGTATGTAGCGGAGTGAGCCCCACTCAGCTTCCTATAGTTATCCATATATAGTGACTAAAATTGCAGACACTGAATTAACTCTGAATAACATATGAGCTGGAGTGACAGCCTTCATGTGGTTCTAGAAGGATGAGAATAAGATAGATGGCTGTTTGTGTAGATGTACTAAACTGCAAATCCAGGGGTCCATAGAGTATGGAAAATATGCCAAAAGCTGGGTTGTCCCTTCCATCCCACAGACCCCATTGATTTCCTGCAGGGCAGGAATCCCCCCTTGCAGAGCAGCTTGCAAGATCAGGGTAAATCCATTTCTAGTAACAGACTTTCTCACGCACCCTACCCACTACATTCACGTTTCTCCACTTAGCCCACCTTGGCATCCTTCTGAACCCTGTTATTTTTCAAAACTATTTGGAGAATAGAGAGTGAGTTCTGAATGCCAGCAAGCAACTCTGCCTCTACTGAACCAAGCGGAGAAAGCAGTTGCACTTGAATTTCCCAATTGCCAATTCTCCTTTTTCCTTTCTAACACCAGAATGGAAAGAGCTTTTAGCAAAACTCTCTCTCTAACTTTAGCGGCTGCTCCAGTACCATATAAGGAGACGGGCCATTTCCAAGATCCAAAATATTGAGGGTTTCAGGAGGTTGAGAAAATGGCGAGTTCATATTTATACAGAAACAAGTGGTATGTCAATCCAAATCACAGAACCCGTGCAAAATGCACTCTCTGACAGGAACGCCGCTAAGCAGCGGCGTTCAGCGCCTCGTTTTTAGGCAATCGTCAGGTAAAGCTCCATCTAGAATAGATTGAACTAAAGCAAGATGACAGGAACTGGGAACCCCCAAATCCGAAAGAAATAGCTTTAGGGATGAAAAAGGAGAGTGTGTAAATAGCAAAAGTAGAGGTACCACATTTTGGAGCCAATTGCTTTAGAGAATAAGTGTGTTTTTAAAAACGGATTAAAATAGATTTCTGCAATGGAGGAGCAGGGAGTGCACAAACATTTTTATTTTTGCTCTCAAGCAAATCCCGGGACGTCATTCTCCCCCTGTACTCGGCCTTAGTGAGGCCGCAGCTGGAGTACTGTGTCCAGTTTTGGGCTCCACAATTCAAAAAGGATGTGGAGAAGCTTGAGAGAGTCCAGAGAAGAGCCACGCGCATGATCAGAGGTCAGGGAAGCAGACCCTACGATGACAGGCTGAGAGCCCTGGGGCTCTTTAGCCTGAAAAAGCGCAGGCTCAGGGGTGATCTGATGGCCACCTACAAGTTTATCAAGGGTGACCACCAGCATCTGGGGGAACGTTTGTTCACCAGAGCGCCCCAAGGGATGACGAGGTCGAATGGTCACAAACTACTTCAAGATCGTTTCAGGCTGGACATAAGGAAGAACTTCTTTACTGTCCGAGCCCCCAAGGTCTGGAACAGCCTGCCACCGGAGGTGGTTCAAGCGCCTTCATTGAACACCTTCAAGAGCAAACTGGATGCTTATCTTGCTGGGATCCTATGACCCCAGCTGACTTCCTGCCCTTTGGGCGGGGGGCTGGACTTGATGATCTTCCGAGGTCCCTTCCAGCCCTGATGTCTATGAAATCTATGAAATCAAAGGCCACCACTTCCTCTTGGGTCAAACATTTATTTAAAGACAGGAGTTTCCCTGTTCGTAAAACTGCCTTTCATATTTTCAGGAGAAAGATCCAACTGTAGCACCTGAAGCTTTATTCACAAACAAATCCAAGTGCAGGATTCACTGCAGAGAGGATTCTGAGCTCCTGCTAGAGTCCCACTGCTCTCTGTGTTTTCTCTTTGGCTTCCCTCACTCCTGTAAAGACCTAGTCACAACCCTTAATTCCTTCACTGATGTGGACTGGGAGGGACCTACTCCAAAGGACATCATCAGGGCTTCTGACCACAAAGGTCAGAGTGAACACAGGCCTTGACCCTGCACTGAAAATCATGCAGGTCTGTGTCTTGGGCTTGGCAATTTAGCTACATCCTCCCACGCAAAATTCACTTTGTCATCTCTAGACTCTTAACAACATAGCCCACCTCCCAGAATAAGAAAATAGTTTAGTCTCTCTGTCCATTCAGTACTTTTGTGATTGAAACCACATCTTTGAGATTTATTTTCTCTCACTGAGTTTCCCTGACTCTTTACCAAAACAAAGAAAATATGAGAAGCATAAAATGTCCCTGTCATTGGTCCATCATAATTTAACAGACACAGTACCAGATTCTGCCTGACGTAATCACACAGAGCTCCATGGCTGTCACAATTCTGCCCACTCTATAAAACATACCAGGAGAAGAAATCTGTGCTTTAGGTGCTTGTTGGGTTGAATACAGCCATACTGTGGCCCTTCGTTATAGATTGTTCCCGTTGGGTCAAAGAAAGGCACATAACCATCCTTGCCAGTACAGAGATAGACTTTTTCCAGCTGCAGTTTGTAAGCTGCATTGAGGTTTTGTTCTGGATTCCAAAGCACACGGCCATACAGGATCTGACCTAAGGATGGTGAAAAGAATGATAGGCAAGAAATGGGAGACACGCAGAAAGGCAAAAGGCTGTTTTCAGAGCCAAATGTACCAGTTTAGTGAAAGGTATTATACATGGTTTAGCCATGCTTAGTGTGTTATGATCCTGATACAGAACTGTTTTGTGGTCATCATGTTACTGGGCTGGAACATAATCCTGCAATGTGGTCAAAATACTGCTCATTGAGGCATAGCAACCTGCATTTTATCACATCATTTCTCTTACCCAGGAGCTAAGGCTGTGTAGCCAGAAACTTGAAGTAAAAGTAAACTAACAAAGGAAAGGGAAAAACTTTACCTTTTGAAAAGGCTCCTTTGTAATCCATTTCTGTCAAAGATATCTCAGATTTGGTGGGATCCATCAAAAACACTCTCTCATTATTACAAAGCTGAAACTCTGTGTTCAGGGAGTAGACAACAGGAACTGGGCGGTTTGTTTGCTGGAAAGCAATTGGGATCAAAAATCTAAAGTGGGGTGGACAAAAAGAAAAAAGGAAGAAGAGAGTGTTGGAGTTTAGAGATTTTAAAAACTGTGCATCACCAGAAAGGTTTACATTTACTCCATGGCTATTATCCTCTGTATTCCAACAGAAACTAGAGACACTAGCCCACCATATTGGTGTCCTCATTATGCTAGGCTTCATGGTGCATATACACGAGCAGGGGGCTGCTCTGATGCACTGAAATTCCAGTGTGTCAGAGCAGACTCAATTAATGGAACCTACTGGAGCATGGCAATTGCCATGCTCCAGCAGCCTCCTGCATTTCGTCAGCATCCCTGCACTTCAAAATGTCAGCAGGGGCACTTTATTTAAAGCTTGTTTGACAAAGTATGCAGTGTAAAAGGCAAGACAGACAAAGGCTGAGTAGTAAGGGAGACACAGGCAGACAAAAGTTACGTTGCCAGGATCTCATAGCAAGTCAGTGGCACAACCAGGATAAGAGCCAAGTTGCCACCATTCAGGGCAGTGCTTTGTCTACTCATGGATACTACATCCAATCCCTGCCTTTTTCATAATGTGGGAGAATGTGAACTTGGGAGAGCTGGGGGGGGGTTCTTTTACCAGATGTGAAATGTTTCAAACCATGTTGCTATCTTGTTGGAAGTCGTCATTTAGTGTAGAGTCTAGCAGGTCTCCTGAGGAGTCAGGACAGGGCTTATTATTAAGCTAATCTATGCACAGTATGGGTCACTCAGATAACATTACCTCAAGTACAAAGCTTTGGCTAGACTCAGTGGCGCTGGTGCACCCCCTGACAGGCCACGCTCCCCACTTAGGCGATGGGCAGCACTGGTGCCCCCCCCGCGAGTGCCGGCCAGGGAGTGGAGGCACCAGGTGAAGCACCACTGGCACTTCCAGGAGTGCTGTGGCTGCTTCCCGTTCAGTGTGATCGGCCGTGGGGGACTCCCCACACCTGGTTGCTGACTGGCTTCTGGGGTGCACATGCCACCCCTGACTCAGATGGCACCAGTTGCCCATGGCCAGACTCTCAAACCAGGCTGATCCTAGCATTTCCTTGACAAGTCAGCTCTGTCTCATTTGCAACCTTAAGCATACTGGTATAATTAAAACAGCACACATATCCCTAGGGTGAGTCCCACTGAATTGGTATAGAGGTGCTTAACTAGTATAGTTTACTCTCACATGGGAAAGGAATGTGCTCTCCACTGTTATGATGCAACTTTGCATTGGCCTCCACACTAGGAATTGTACTTGTCCTCTTTAAGGATGTGCTCAGCCTTCAAAATCTCTGGTAGCCTCACCTTTGGTTCCTAACTCCCGACTGGCTACAGTGACTTAGCATTTTCTCTGGAAAATGTTTCTCTGGAAAACTCTCTGGAAGTTGGGGGGGACAGTCCACCACAGAATTCAGAGTCCCTGGATCCCAAAGGATATGGCCATTAGCAGCAGCCCCCCAGATCTGTGCTGTTGCCAGACTGCAGCACCTCCTGGGAAAGGATGGCCTTCGAAAGAACTCAACTTGCTGTTATACCCAGTCAGTAGGGGTATGCAAAGCAGGCAGCATTCGATTCAGATTCAGCCTGATTCGGGGGACAGTGATTCGATTTGCTGATTCAGATCACTGTTCTGATTCAACTTGGCTGAATCTGAAGATTCGATTCTGATTCGGAGAATCAGCTATTTAGCCATAGAAAAAACATCTAAAGCTGTGTCTATGTATCTTGAGGTACCAGGCATGACTCGTGAACACTGAGATGGTGGAGTGGATGGAGCATCCCATGGGAACGCAGTGGGGGGGCGCGTCCCATGTGCGCTCATAGTACTTCTGGTCCATTTCTAGCTCTGCCGCGGAGTGCGTCGGGACACCCCCCTCCCCTAGCTCAGCATTTGGCTGCGGGGGGACCCTGGGTGCCCCCCCAGACTCAGGAGGCACCAGTCTCCGAGAACAGTCCTGTCCATAGGCTATAAACACCACCAAGACAATGTGATTAAAGAAGGCAGCATGCCAGCTTATGGTTTCTCAGGGCTTCATGCTTCTGCTGTCCCACCGTCTGCTACAGTCCTTCTTCTGTGGGTTGCTGCCGCTTCTCTGGGAGTCCTCGGTAGCTCCCCCTCCTGCAGCCACTGGACCGCTCTCCAAGTCTCTCCAGGGAACTCCTTCCCCTTTGGCTGCTGGCCCCTGCTGCCGCCCAGCTCAGGGTTTTTATAGTCCTGGCCTGCCCCCTTCTGGTCAGCTGACTAGCAGGCCAGGCTCAGTTTTTAACACCCCCCCTTACCAGCATGCTGTGCCCAGAAAGTTCTGGCTTTAAAGGGGCTGACCTGCCTTCTGGTAACAGGGCTAGGGTTCCCTGTTACACTGACAAGGCCTGTGCATCAAGAGTGAATTCATCTGAGCTGAGGAAGGCAAGTGCTCACTATTTAAGGCAGGGGTGTCAAACATATGGCCTGACATATGGACCAACTTCACCTGTTGCCTGGTCCCACACTGCTGCCCAAATGCAATCCCCGCCCCCGGACCTACGCTGCTGCTCTGCCCTGGACCCATGCTGCTGCCTAAATGCAGCTCTGCTGCAGTCCCTGCTGGCTCCTCAGATCCAGCCTGGGGACCAAGGTGAGTATGACGCACCTGATTTAAGGTCTAATGCATGGGGTAGGGAGATGCAGGTAGATTTGTTCTGAAATAGGAAATTCTGGACTGTATGCAGGCCATGGAACTAAAACTGACTGAACCAGCATGTGTTTGATAGCTCCAGTCAGGCAAAGGGAGGGACCATGAGAAGCATTCCAAGTAGCAATTAATCAAAGAGGAGCCCAAATTAAGACATCCCCACCCCCACCCATCCTTATCTTCCATATCCATCCATTCTTAGTCTCCTACATGACATCCAGTTACTGAGGTAGTATATGTGGGTCTGGTAGGGGAGGGTGGAATGTCTCCGTAAAAGGAGAGGAGAACAGCATGGGCCTGGATCTTTGCAGTTCCTGTGCACCTGCAACTCCCTGTGACTTCAACTGGCCTTTGATATCCTCAGCAGTTAGGCTCTACGTAACTGCAGAGATGATCACTGACAGAAGCAAAAAGAAAGAAAGAGATACCATACTTTCTCTCATTTTTCTGACCACCTCTGGTAGACATGTGTGCCTCTGGTGCTCAGAAGTCATAAAGCCTGCCATTATAACTGGTTATAAACTGCTCAAGTAACTGTATAGCCACTGGCGACATGTAAGGGGTGCACAGGTGTGCACATGCACCCCCTGAGAGCGCCATGCACCCCTCCCAAAAGGCCGTGCTCCTCACCCAGGCAATGGGTAGGGAGGGCAGACAGGTGTCCCCCCCTGCGAGCACTGGCCAGGGAGTGGGTGCACCGTGGCCACTTCCAGGCGCACTGCAGCCACTTCCAGGAGCACCTCGGCTGCTTCCAGATTGGCACGATTGGCTGTGGGGGTATTTCCCCCTCCACCCCCTGTTGCTGACTGGTCGCTGAGGGGGGCATGTGCCCCCCCCGACTAAGGCAGCACCAGTTGCCCATGTGTATAGCTTTAACATTAAGGAAGCCCTGTTTTACTGTCTTGAAGGAGGGTAACTGCAATCACTAACAGATTCCAAAGCTAATAGTTTCCTTTCTTTTGTCCTTTCTGCTGCTGCCATAGCTTGTGCCAAATACCTGTTGCCTTTGTGGAAACAATCCAAGTTAGCAAATGCATTGTTGTGCAGCCAACACAAAGGGCATGCTGGGATCTAAGCCATTTCAGCTTGTGGTATCTATACAATGATTCCACTAAGGCAATATATTGCACAGAATCCATACTGCATGTGTATGAATGGCTTCACTGAATCCCCCAAAAATACATACGCCCTGACTACATTCACATCTCAGTTTGAGAGCACCTCATTCCTGCATCTACCCACATAGGGGTTTTTTTTACTGGAAGGCTCTTCATCTCCAACCTCAAACTAGCAATTAATTACATGCTCTTGAAGTGAACGTGTTTATAAACATTCTGAAAATTCCAGCCATAAAATTGGAGCACCCAAAGAAACGAGAGAACAGTGCATCTCCTTACCTTTCTGGAGCATGAGCAGTGCAGGCCAATGGCTTGTCTCCTGGGTCAACCCATGGCTGTGTGGGCTGCACAGTACAAGGGATTAAGTAGATTGTGTACTCCCCCGAGTAGTCTTTCCTGGAAACAGATGAGAGATGCCATTGTTACCATATCAATCTGTGAGCTGTTTACTTAACTGGAGCATTTGCCCAGCTTCTCACATTCAGTATTTTCTAATTAGCACAAAGTAGTGAAGACAGAAAGGTTCCAATTAGACTAAATCCATGACTGCTGTAAGCTTGATCAGCCCTAGAGTTAACAGCAAAGATGAATTTGGTCCCCAGTGTTTTAACTGAACCATATGTTTGTCTATGTGTCTGATTACAGCTAGATGAAAAGATAGAGGTAATTTATTCAAATGATAGCAAACCCCTCTCCCCCAAAAAATCAGAGTGAACATAAAAGGATTTTTAAACCTTAGCATAAATACCTCTCTCTCTACAAATCACAGCCGTAGTGATTAACAGCACTGTGAGGAACAGGGGCTGAAATCTTACTTTAACATGCACATTTCCATCCAGCTTTAATACCATTCAACACCTGCTTTCCCATGATTCTCTCACAGCTACTTTAATTTCTCAAAATAGAATTGGGCACACTTGAATGGAACTGGATTGACAGCTCTGAGGACTACCTCCTTCCATCAGTCGTGTGTAACAGCCAGAACCAGAGGGATTAATAAGCAATAAATATGTGCTTCTTGGAGGCATTTGGTATTTTGCCTAAACAGGTAATATTAGTTAATACAAAGCTTGTAAGCTTGTAAACTGCAAATGTAACTTGTCGGTCATAAGTTTAACCAAAATGATAACTTAACTGTTCATGGAACTAACTGAGCCCCATAGGCAAAACTGTAGCTGTGAGATTAGCTGGCCTAACAGTTTTTTTCTCAGGGTTCAGCCTTAGCGATAAAAACTGGATCTAACTGCTTGGCACACCCAACACATTCCAGGAAAGCATATCCCAAGAAAGCATATTCAAATGAAGCCTAAAAGGGGTTGGGATTTAGGCGGAGTGATGTCAATTTCAAACCTAAAGGTGCTGCATCATAATTTGCT
>NW_005842162.1:2033602-2046198 GCF_000455745.1 Alligator sinensis | reverse complement strand
TTCACCAAGGCGCCCCCGGGGGTTACAAGAAATAATGGCCACAAGCTAGCAGAGAGCAGATTTAGATTGGACATTAGGAAGAACTTCTTCACAGTTAGAGTGGCCAGGGTCTGGAACAGGCTCCCAAGGGAGGTGGTGCTCTCCCCTACCCTGGGGGTCTTCAAGAGGAGGTTAGATGAGTATCGGCTCCCTGCTTATGCAGGGGGTCGGACTCGATGATCTATTGAGGTCCCTTCTGACCCTAACATCTATGAATCTATGAATCTATAAGAATGGTCATTTCTGTTCCACGTCTGGACCCCCGACTCCCGGTGTGAGTGAGGATTGGATCCTGATCAAGGAATCTTCCCCGGTAATCCCTCTGACAGCATCAAACGGGGATGCCTGACTTTGCTGGAATCACTTGACACGCACCTGGCATTGAGGGACTATCGATAAGTTGCCAACCCATGTCTGTCTATTTGTTGTTTTGAACAGCCCAGTGTGGCTAATACCCCCACAGTGCCCAGTTGGCCTGTAACAGATTGGTCTATCTATCTATCTATCATTATTATTTACTATTAGCTCTTTTATACTGCATTGTCTGCTTATCGCATTTATCTTTCTGTTAACTGTTGTGTGTGTATAAGCTTTAATAAATTTGCCTTTATTTCACTCTCAACTTTGCCTCTTTGATCCAAAACTGAATCAAACAGCCCAGTTGGCCTGTGATGAAATTGATACACTCACTCAGCCCAGCTGGCCTGTTTCAGTCATTTGAGAGACACAACATTGGCTGCAGCAGGGTTGGCTGTCCCCCCACATGCATCATTTCTGAACCTTGTGGTAAGGCAGGTTTCCAAGGTCATTTAATTCTAGCTCCTCCTGTTTGAGGTTGCCTACCAAACTGGAGACCACAGAATCCATTCCACATAGACCACTGACCATCACTGCTAGTGGCTAATTCTGCTGGTGACTAATGTTGTAAACAACAAAAGGATAAATGCCACACTACTATGAGTGGCCTGGGCATCCTGTTCAAAAATGCTGTTAATACTTGTGAAAACTTGTTGGCAAAAGCCAACTGAAACCACAGATCTTCTCCCTCACCTGTTATAGGAGCTGGTCGCCCTCCAGAGCTGATAGGGAGAGTCAAAAGTCTGAGCACTCCACAGCAACTGTAGATCAAATTCAATCCCCCCCAGGTGGTCTGGTGTCATTATAAAAGACTTCATATCCGGCAGTGTGTGATGCTCCATTACAAAAAGTCCTGCCAAGTGGAAAACAAATTCAACGTGAATACATACAGACACATTTATATCCATACCCAGCCTTCCTAAACACCTGTGATGAAGTCATATGTGGATGGGTGTGATTATGTAGCAGGGCACTGGGATGTGCCTGCTCCTTTAAGTGAGCTGGAAGCCTGTGAGGCTGCTTGCAGGTGGTGCATCATCCTGATAAGAGACTCATTTGACCAAAAGAGGGCACAGGCTACAGCTATATAAGCCCAGAGCCTGGGCCAGTCTGGGAGTCTCTCCCTGGCAGCCACAGGGTGAAGAGCTCTGGGCAGCAGGGCTCCTGAAAGGACTGAAATTTATGTAACCAGTGCTGCAGGTCTGGAAGCAGAGGCAAGGCCCCTAGGCAGAGAAGGACTGAGTTTACAGGCAAGTAGCCTTGGTTTTATCTTGAGCCCACAGAGGGTCCTGGTGCCTGGGGGAGGGCTAAGCTGGACCAGAGGGTTCCTGAGCCCGGAGAAGGGGTCACATGCAAGACCAGAGGTCTGAGAGCCCAATAAGGAATGGTGTAAGGGACCAGGGGTGTCCAAAGGCCAAAGGGGGCTGAGTGCATAATTAGTCAACATCACAGAGAAAGAACACTTGCAAGGTTTGGGGCGTGGTGTAGGGGAGATACGGAGTCACACATGGAGCCATTAAAGCAACAGGTGCCCAGCTGCAGTAGAGACAGGCTGAGAGGGCCTGCTGGCCTAGGTGCAGGATTGTGACAGAGGGGACCTAGGAAAGGCCCAATGGGGATCGACAGGAGGCACCAGTCACCATTGGGCTTAGGCTTATATACAGCCCACAGGCAGCCTCCCTTTTATAACCTTCACTAAGAGCAAGGCATGGCTGGTGAGATTCAAGGAAAGGGCTATAGCCAAGCCTGAGCCAGACAGGGCTTGCACAGCCACCAGGAGGCATTATGGCTATCCCCGTGGCCGCGGAACTGCTACAGATTACAATAGCTAATGTTCATTAAAGGTCTAAAATAAAGTCAAACATAGAAGGGACCAGTCTTGCAAACCTTAATTCAGTGCTTCTGTTTGTATATCAGCGTTCCCTCTAAGCTGCGTGCATGTGCGGCCGTGCGCAATAAAAAAATCATGCCACGCAATAATTTTTTAATGCTGTGCACACAGTGGTGTATGGATGGAGGTGGGTGGGGGAGGGGGGCAGTACGGGGCCATGTCCCCCGGGCACCGGCCTGGGGGTGAATGCCCAGTGCTGTAGCAAGGGGGTGCCAATGTTCCCCACACTGCCACCAGCTTTTCATCTGGCCGCTTGCCACCCACCGCATCCTGGGCACAGGCTGCTGCACGAGGGGGGAGAAGCGGGCACACTAAGATACCTGCACACTCCCAGCCAGGATTGCTCATGGATCACTAAACCTTAGAGGGAACATTGTTCTGTACAGGCTCTTCTTTAAGGGAGATTCAGAGCAACAGTGGCAAGAACACAGGTGTCTGGTATACAGCAGCATAGTCACCTACCATTACTGGTTGTGGTAGCTCCCAGTATTTTTGAACACTCTGCTTCTAAATCAGGCTGATGCTCTTACCTACCTCTGAATTTGGCCTGGGTCTTAAATTCTATCACCAGGCGGCCATCCTCTCGGATATAGATTCGTATTATCTGCAGCCTTGCAGAAAGAACACTGTCTGTCTGGATTCCTGCATGAGTACGAGGTGGAGAAAGTAAATGTAATGGTGAGAGGACTACCTACAGGACCAGCTTGCACTAAGGTGTATTTTCATCTCCAGAATGAATTCCAACAATGGGGATTCTGGCAATGCATGCCCAGGGTGCAATCCTTGCTGCTCTCACTCTATATGACTAGCAAAACTACATCAAATGTTGGGTGAAACAGAAGAGAAAATTAATCCAAAATGGAATCCCAAGTGTCACACACAGGATAACCTGTGATAACCTGTGAAGGGGGTGTAACTCACTGAAGGAGGAGAGGAAGGGCCAGACCTTATTCTATCTATAAGGTGTCAATGTGCAATCCTATTGTTCCCTGGCAAGTCCCTGAGAAAGCATTCCTTTGGTAAGGTGCCTTCACCTTAGCCTTAAGACAAAGGCTAGTGGTCATGAAAAGCAGACAGGAGAAAAAGGACTCGTTGACCTCTTGTATTAAGAATTTTCCAGGGATTCAAGCAGGGTGGAATAGGATTGCACTTGTATCCCTAAATGCCACTCAGACACCTTTAAGTTGGATGTGGCCTGAACTAAGTAGGATTTATAGTTGGGAGTAATGTAGTACAACTCTATGAGGTTGCACTAGGAAAGAATCCTGTTCTCTGAGGACTGATGGGTTGTGAGATGCAGTTGGTAATTCCAATATTAGATTAAATTTAAAAGACAGCTGGGGAAAGCACTACAAAGTATGCCCCCAGGAGCAATCCTGGCCAGCACTTGGGAAGGAGGGGCAGAGCAAGCTAGGGTTAGGGGTGGGGGGAAGGGGAATTGACCTCAAAGGTCTTGCTAAGCTGCAGTTTCTACAACTTGGTGAAATCCATTTTGCAATATTGACAGAGAGGTTAAGGGGGGAATGCTAGTCCCCCTGGCTATTTGTTTACAGTTTAAGGGACTGATCCCACACATGCTAACCCACACAAGTCCCATTTACTTTGCCAAGTCAGGTGTGCAGTCCAAGAGAAACAACTGAAGGAAAGAAAACCCTCCCTCCGCCTACCTGTCCTCCAGAGAACGGTGTCATAGAAGAAGGAAAATTCCATCTCTGTGTGGTGCTCGAGAGAGGCCCAACCTCTAGGTGCTGTCACATAGATGTATGATACATAGAGCGGGACGTGGACTGTTAGGAAGGACTGAGCAGAATCTCGCACCTGTCAAACAGGAAGATGGTTGTGGATGGTTGTGATCTAGTTGGGGATGGTCCTGCTTTGAGCAGGGGATTGGACTAGATGACCTCCTGAGGTCCCTTCTAACCCTAATTTTCTATGATTCTATGGTTCTATAACTTTTTAGAGAAAAGATCCTGGCATGAGCTTGCAACCATGCTTTGTAGGTGCATTTTAACCAGAAAACATTTTGTACTCAGCTTTCACCACAGAAATAGAGAAAAGGGTCAGAGATACATTAAAAAAAAATCTTTTTGTTCTGGTCTTCTAGTCTGCCAGCTGAGTGTTAGACTCTCTTCTTCTGCAAGAACCATGGATGTCGTAGGCATAGGAAACACAAAAGCATGGTAGGTTTCATCTACGTTACAAAGCTGTTGCTGTCAGCAAAAACTCCGAGTACAGACACAGTACTGGCATAGCTATGCCACCTCCCCAGACAACATTAACTAAGCCCATAAAAGCCTTCTTCTATTGGCATCAAGGGTTTTGCCAACATAGTTTGGCTAGTAATTGTTTGCAGTGAGAACCTGACCAAAATAGGAATTTAAAATGATTTATATTACAGGACAAATCTTTCGTGGCTCTGTATAATATAACAATTGTAGTAAGCAGTACTAAGTATTAGGCTAGCTGTTCTAGCAGTAGTAAGTACTACATAGTGGCTGCATCTATTGTAGCAGAAAGTCCCCTTTTCCTCTTGCCTGCATTTGCTCTCCCCTCTTTGGATATGTTTCTCTTCTTCTACTTTTTCTTCCTTCCTCTTTCTTTCAGTATAAGATAAGGAATTGTTTTTTAAAGTTTGTATGTGTGTATTTTGTATCTCACCTTGTATTTTGGTATTTTATCTATTTGTGTGCCATGGCATTACTTTTGTAGCTTATATTTTATACTCCTCACCTTTCAACTAAATGTGTTTAGTTTCAGAAGTAAGTTATACACTGTAACAATGTTAACAGGGGCGGAAATCAACCTGCCGCTACCCTGTATCAGGCAGGCCCCTGAAAGAGCGAGTGAATCAGTGATTGAATGCGTAACTCAGTAGCAGGCAGCAATTAACACCTAGGAAAACTGCAGATCAACCAACGAAAGAAATCAATAGAAGACAATGTAGCAACCGGGAATTCTCTAAACCTCACTGTTCAAGGGCTAGACGCCCTGGTCTGAGTTAATCAATGCCGGGGACCAACTTTTGGGCTGAATATCTCCAGATCGACCGCTCCCAGAGCCCTATTCAAAATTCATCAACGGACTCCCAAACCTGCACGTACATGCAGACGACCCCTGGGGCTGACAGATGCCATCCAGTAGCCACCGAGGGGGAAGTCCCACGAGGGTCAACGACCCCTGGATTGGGCAAACCTGAAAACTGGGGAGTCAGCAAAGTCTGCCAAGGACAGATAAAAAGCAGTGAAAAGTGACCCTCAGTGGTGCCCTCTTGATCTCCAACTTGACCAGCACCCGACTTGTCCAGCCAGAAGGACCAGCCGGCGACCCCCTTCTGGAAGATAACACCATGCTGGAAGAAGCCTCAACGGCAGACTCCAGCACCTGTGGGATAGGTATACCTGACTCTTGTAGCTCGCTATTGTGTGTGTGCATGTGTGTGTGGGGTGGGGACCAGCCCCAAGGTTTATGATTTAACTTCATTACAGTGCTTCAATCTGTCTAATAAACCAGAATTTTAAGGATCCCGAGTTGGACATTTGTAGCCAACACTATATGTGCAATTAATTTGAAGTAATAAATTCTGTAGCAGTTCAAGCTGGAGTAAAATACTCCTGGGTGCAGTGTCTACACGTGTGCTCAGGACAGCAACAATTTGAGCCAGAGCAGAACAGTCTATGCCAGGTTTCTCAGCCCCAGGCTCTAGGTGGTGGCTTCAGGATGCAGGGGAGGGTGGGGAGAGGGCTGGCTGGGGCACAAGGGTGCTGGAAGTATGGAGCCGTGTGGCTAGGTGGCAGGCAGGAATCTGGCCCTCCACTGGCTGGGCTGACTGGGTGCAATTTACACATGCGGTCAGTGTCTACATACCCTGGCCTAAGATAGTACTGTCCATGAAAGTATTATCTTACTGCACCATAAATTAGTTTACTGTGGCCTAATACCGTCGCACATGTAGACAGTGATGCTTTACTCCGCAGTTAATGTTTACTCTGCAGTAAAGTGTATGTGTAGATACAGCCAGCATGTAGTATGCAGTCTCCTACTTCCAGTAAGTAGTAGCCTATGTAGTATAGGCTAGTATTTACTACTGCTGTATAGGATTAAAAGCCTTTAATCCTCTGCCATTCTGGTATAGCTAAATAGACATTTTTCTTTATTTTCACTCTGGAGGCGTATCTATGTAGTTCTGTGATCAAGTGAATGGAATTGGTGAACATTCCTTTTTAATGCCTGAAGCATGGATTGGAAAGAATAAAGAGTATGCCTACACTGCACTATTGTAGAAATAGCAAGCAAGTTGCAGTTCTGGTACCTCAGGTACCAAATGCAGTGTAGCTGTAGAAGCATAAAACTCAATACTGGATAATTTAACTTGTTTCTTGTTTACCTAAATTAGGTCATGTATCTCCACACTACTATGCAGTTTAACATATAGACATACCCATCTTAAGGAATATCTTTTTAAAGTTTTTCAGCTATTAAAACTAAACTACAGGTATAAGTTTTATTTGAATAATAAAAAATAAGGCATCAGTGCTAATTTTATGGATAGGATTTTAAAAAACATTCTGCACCAGCCTATCTGTGGTCTCACTGAAGGCAATGAGATTGGAACCACTAACTTAAATAACACAGTGAAACCAGTACTTAATTACTGGTAAAAACCTCATTTTAATTGCCTAAAGCTCGCATACTGGGTAAATTCACCCCAGCCAGTAGAGGCCTGTGTACTGTTCCAGATTTACTAATCATGGGAATTTAAATGTAAACAAAGAAAGCACTTTTAGGCTGCCGCTGGAAAAATAAGTAATACCACTTCAGCTGCTAAAAGAGCACAGTACAAATACAGAGCAGTTCTCACCTGCCCCAAGCACTAGAGTTAGTCAAAGCTGGCTGTGTAAACATTTCTTTACCTTTATATGAATGGCACTATCTGAACCATAAATATGGATGTGTCTGTACTTGGCTTCTACCATAGAAACACACTCCAGCAGGGTGACCAAGATATGGCCCTCAGGAAGCAGTGGCAGCATTAATTGCTGCAGTTTCCAGAGCAGCAGCATTTAATGCTACCACTTGTGCTGGCAAATATTCAGACCCATGGGGAGTCATACAGATGTTGTAGACCCTCCACACACCAGATCAGGCCTGCAGACTGACCCTGTGCCATTCCTCCGTCTCATGGATCATCTCCATGCCACTGTGGGGCTGGATCAGCTGGGAACCCAGACTGCACTGCAGTCATTAGCTAACCATGCATGAGGCCCTGGAAGGTTGGATTTTATCTCTAGAAACACAAGCCTCCATTCATAGAAAATCACAGAGAAATAGGACTGGAAGAGACCTCCAGAGGTCATCTAATCCAACCCCCTGCTTAAGGCAGGATCATCCCTATCCAAACTATCCTATATAAACCATAATCTAAACTCTTCATAAAACTACTGTCAACCTTAACACAAGACATAACACCCTAACTTGCCACAGGTAAATCAGGAGAACCACAGCAACCAATGTCCTGCTTCTACAAAAAGGTTGTTAATACACACTCAGGAGATTCCAGGTAAAGGGCCATACCCCCTGCTACAGAAGAAGGCAAAAACCTTCACAGTCTATACCAATCTGACTATGGGGTAAAATTCCTTCCTGACCCCAAATATAGTGATCAGTCTGACCCTCAGTGGAGGGGCAAGACCTTCTAGCCAGGAACTGCTGGCTTTAAGTCCCAGCAGGAGGATTGGTACATCCATCAAAATCCTCAGTCTTGGCTGCAGAGATGAAAGAAATAGCAATCCTTGGACAGCCAATGGAAGGGACTGATATACACATGAGCTTGTGTGACATATGACAGTTTCTGGATGTATGTATGTGTTTCTGGTTTTCAGCAGTACTAAAAACTAACCTAAGTGGTCTCACTGAAGTTGCTGATCCACCCCTTCTTGAGTTGAAAGGCAAAAATATATTCTATCCAGCAGAGGGCAGTGGTACATACAGAAAGAAGCCACTTTTATTACAGACCATTGCTCATTCTCGCTCTGCTAACAGAAAAACTTGAGAATTCTCAAAAAATGTCTATGGCCTCACTCTACTATTCATAAAGGATCAAATTCTAAGCAGGTGTAAAAGCATTTAATAGCATTTAATAGCAAAAGACAGTCACAAAGGTTTATATCGATAATAAAGCATTGCCTTTACAAAATTTACAGAGTATGTTAGGCTTATCAAAATAAAAGGACCAAGTAAATTTCATGATGCACTATTCTACCTATGGTAACAGGGACAAATCAAATACGTTTCAAATCTGTGAGGCAGAAGAGGGATACAATGAGTAAATACTGCCAGATCTGGGTTGGGCCTTGGAAATGAAACCTTACCTGGAAGTCAGCAGTGACAGATCCTCCACAGACATCAATTAATTCTGTCATGTCATAGTAAGCATCAAAGGTCCAAATGCAGCTCTTTAAGTTGAGCTGCTTGTAAAGCTGGATTGTCTTTGGCTCTCTCACGGTGGGGTCAAATTGATAGGGACGATCATACCCGGGACCCAGAATGAGGCTGTCATAAGTCACCTCATCCAGGAATCCTGCTTCTGGAATGATAAGAAAAAGAGGACTTGGTTCTGTGTATTAAGAATGTTGCATTTTAATTCTCAGACAAGATACTAGATGTGCTTTGATGATGATATTTATTAAAGTAGTGTCCAGAGGCAAGGCTTACTCTATTAAACAGGAGTGAATGCTGAGGACTTCTCAGTGCCTTAAAGGTAGAAATAAGCATGGGTGACTGGTGCCTTCTGATCCTGGGGAGGGGGGCACCAGTGGCCAATTGCTGACTGGGGAGAAGGAAGGGGGTTTCCCCAGCAGCTGATTGCTGCTAGCGGAAGTGCCGCCGGTGCTTCTCTTGGCACCCCCACAATCTCAGGGGGGCACTGGCCATCACCCCCCCCTGCTCCCCAGCTGGCGAGGGCCAATCTCGGGGGGGGGGGGATGTGCCCCCCCCACGCATCACCTATGAAAATAAGGATGGGGTGCTGCAATTATTCTAAAAGCAAACATCAGAAACCCACTCTGAGCCTTTTGGATAGGGCAAGATATAAACCTAAACAGCAACAAATATATAAAATACATCAAATAAATCCAGGAAATTCAGAGGTATCTACTGAGGCAGGAAACCTACAGAGGCAGAAAAATGCACAGCTAAGGACCCTGAACAACCTGAACTCTGCTCTCTAGTGACACCATAAAATCTACATGCAGTTGTGATACATATGTAATACTGTTCTGTAATCTGTGACTGGATTAAGCTGATTTTTAATGACATGTTTTGACTTTTTTTTGGATTGTGGCAGAACAGAAGGCAATTCATTTGCCTTCTGTGCCACGCTGCAGACAGAGGCATTAGGGCATGTGTGTCTGTCTGTCAAATGACCCTCAGAACCTTGCCATGGAATATAGATGGAAAAAGAGAAAATTAACTCCTCAGTGGGCGCATTTACACACATATGCATTTAAGCGGTTTTTACGCTGGCGTCTTCACGTGCAGGCATTACAGCGCAGTAAAGCTGTGTGTGGACTGACTTGGGACTAAAGTTGAGTCCCAAGTCAGTCCGCACACACAGGGTTACTGCACAGTAAATCATCTACACATGCCTTACTGCGCAGTAACTACTTGGGCAGGTAGCATGATGCAGGTAGAAAATTTATGCTCAAGTCGGCGTAAGTCACCATAGTTACTGCGCAATATGGGTGCGCATGTGTAGACATGTGCCCATACTGCACAGTAATTTCCCATTACTGTGCAGTAACCTAAGTTACTGCACGGTAATCGTGCAAGTGTAGACACATACAGTTTGTGATTTAACATATACCCTCCACAAATAGGAAACCTCTGCTGACTAATATTATTACTTAAGCAGAGAAATTAATTATTATTCATTATGTAGCTAATGCCATCAACATGCAGAAATAGTTGTATAGGGTCCTTGCCTTTAAGAGTTTAAAGATCTACATCTCCTCTTTCACATTTACAAAGCAAGAGTTTGCTTTCACGATTACCTGAGATGCCTTTAAGGTCACTGATGGTAACCAGGTTTGAGCAGACATGCTGGTGTCTGTAGATGGACTCAGATAACAGGAAATGCAGGTTGTGCAGAGGCATTGTGGAGATGAGAGGAAGCATTCCATCCTGGTGGGGAATTTGCACTGAAATATGGATTCTGGAACAGATTGCAGAAAAAATAAGCAGATGCAGCTGCTTATTCAAAGGCAGCTTCACAAAAGAGGGGAATACTCCATCGATTTACACAACAAAAAGGTATGGAGCTGTGAACAGGTTAAAGGGTGAAGGTGTGTTTTCTAGTCTGATGTTTATTTAGGGCTGGATTTCCTTGCTCATGTTAGTCTCACTGACAGCGGTGTTATTATAACTCCACACAAGTGAGGGAAAGAAAAAGAACAAGATGCATACACTACAACTCTGCACTACTGAACATATGATCAGGTAAGGTTAGGATCCAGCACATGGTACAGGAAAGAAATTTCATTTCCTACTCTCATTTTCAGTTCTGTTAGTTGTCTATGTATAACAAAAAAACCCGAGTGAAATATTTAGAACCCTAAAATACCAGAATCAGAGTCACGTGACAGTGCATTCCCAAGCTGATACCTGTTAGGATGCTCCTTGTGTTTGACATCCAGATACTTCAGTGTGGCAATGAAAGATTGTGCCTGGAAGCCTCGGGCTGTTCCAGCTACTACTGGGGTGTGACAAATGGCACTGTCTGTCCCTATGGTAACAATGTTGCTTCTCAGTGGAGTCCCCACGTGGCCAGCCTTGTCCACAGCTTTTGCCACGCAGCGCACATGGAACCGCCGGCTGAAGTAAATGCTGTCCAGCACCTGGGAGGAATGAGGAAGGAGAGGTCTGTATATGTGCCTTAGAAGCAAAACTATGCTGATGTCTTTCCCCAGTGTAGTTCTGCCAGCTAGGTCCTTTGCTTTCATAAACATACAGGGAAGCCCAGCTGTGCCTGCAATCATGGGTACACTGTTTTAAGTGCAAACTGGGTACTGGGGCCTATGAATATTTGCCAGGGTACGGGGGCATTCAGGCACTTTCATTATACAATCATCAATGCTACAGTAGTATCTTTGTATGTGCCAGGTGTTGTGCAGATACACAGGTAAATAGAGTGGCCCATTCAATGAGGCAAGAGGAACCTGGGGGTGGTGAGGCATTAGAGAACAAAATATTGCTTTCTGATCCTACAGGCTGATCTGCAGAGTTCCCTGAACTGGAACAGCTGAGAAGCTGATCTAACGGATATCACTAATACAGACCCTCTGGTGGTCCCTACACC
Source organism: Alligator sinensis (assembly GCF_000455745.1). NCBI lineage: Eukaryota > Metazoa > Chordata > Crocodylia > Alligatoridae > Alligator > Alligator sinensis. Next base: position 2,034,559 of record NW_005842162.1, on the reverse strand, counting down.
AGCGCAAAATGAACACAACAATGTTTCTCTCCAACAGGCTCTCTTTGTCTTGTCCTCCTGACACCCTCCTGTCTGCCTGCAAAGTCTGGTGAAGCAGTTGGTGAAGGAGCAGGGTCTGCCAGCTTTAAGCTTCTGGGGGAATTCCTCCTTCACCGCTTACAGGACAAAGGAGCAGGATCTCAGTAGAAGATCTGGCTTGGTCCCTGCCCTTAATACTCTGCATTCCTAAAGGACAAAATCAGATAGAGGGGCCAGGATGCAGAGAAGAGAAACAGAAGACAAGCAATCATGGATTTGGGGGTTTTAATCCAAGAATTTTGGATTTTTAAACAGAGAAAACCAGGATTGCTGGGATCATTTGATCTCAGCAGTATTCCTGCCCAGAGCAGGGAGGTTGGACTCGATTATCTTCCAAGGTCCCTTCCAGCCCCTCATTTCTCTGATTCTATGATGGTGATTGGTGCACATCATCTTATTCTGGTCTCTCAGCCCCTCTAGCTGACCACTGTCAGTTCCCCCTTTTTTTTGTCTGCTAACCAGCTATAGGTTTCACTGTTGCCTGGGAGGTGGGGGATTCCTTCCTTGCTTGGTTAAAAAAGGGTTAATGGCTGCTGGCTTTTCAGTAGGCCCGTGCAAAGCAGCAAGTATTTGCTTTGGATTCAGATTCAGCCAATTCAGAGGTTCAGTGATTCGATTTGGTGATTTGAATCATTGTCCTGATTCAATTTGGCTGATTCAGATTTGGAGGTTCGGCCATAGACAATACAGGCAGTCCTTGACGATGCTGGACACAGCTGCCTCCAGCTGGTAAGTGTGCTGTGGTAGGCAGAGGTGGGAGGAAGGGGCCTGGGGGGAGCAGATCAACACCCCCACAGTGAGGGAGGGATTGGGACTGGGGCTGGGACAAGCTGCCCAGCTGGGGCGGGGAGGGGGGCGGCACGGGACTTGGGGAGGGGG
>NW_005842162.1:2026194-2033458 GCF_000455745.1 Alligator sinensis | reverse complement strand
TGGCTCCAGAGCAGCCCAGCAGGGGGGGCTGGCCACCTGGAGCGCAGCCCGGGCTCCACCCACCCCGCAGAGCACAGCCCGGCAGTGGGCGGCTGGGGGTAGCCTCCCGGACTACAGCCCAGCCCAGCCCACCCCACACAGATCTGGCGGCACACGCCCACTCCCATGCCCTCTTGGACCACTAGTGAGGGCCGCCAGAGGAGCCACCAGAAGAGCAGCTCCTGAACCGGCGGTACGCAGCAGCACACAGTGGCAGGAGCCCCCCTGCCCAAGTCCTGTGCCTCCCCTGCCCCGGCTGGGCAGCTTGTCCCAGCCTGAATCCCTCCCTCGCTGTGGGGGCGTTGATCTGCCCCACCTACCCACGCTTGTTCCCTCCCCTCTCCGCCCACCATAACAGGCTTACCAGCTGGAGGCAACTGTGTCCAGCATTGTAAATTCAACACCCCCCCCGGTCAGAACCTGGTGCAAGCCTTTCAAATCTCTCCGAATTGATTCAGAGGCTTCCGATTAGATTCAGACCTTACCTTTTAATGGGTCTCCTGATTCGATTCGTATTCGGAGATTCAGCCACTAAATCGAGCCAAATCTCCTCCGAATTGAATCAGCTACTGAAGCTTCACACAGCCCTACTTTTACATCTGACAGCTAAATTTTCCAAAGGTTCCTTCCCTACTCTGGCTATGAGCCCCAGATCACCTGCTTCTCACACTGCTGCTCCTATGATTGTCTTGTGTCCTGCCACCTTAACCAGCTGCACATTAGTGATTCTGGTTCAGTGCAAGAGAAAAATCAAAATCAGACAGAGCTCCTATTAATGACCCTCTCTAAAGATCTGGGAACTCCTTGATGGTTGAATCTACCAAGCTTACACTGTTTCCTCCTGCTACTGATCTACTGAAGGACTGAGCACTCACAGCTGCAGTGCACACCAATAGGAGCTGTGCATTGGAAATATAAACAAGCTATGCAACACTAACCACTCTGAAAAACCAGGGTCGGAAGCATTTGAAATTGGGCATCTGAAATTAGCGGAAACCTCTAACCTTTGTTCCTTTAGCTTTCCACCTGTAAACATGGGGATAATACCTCCTCCTCCTCACCTCACAGAGGTGCTGTCTAGATAAAGAAAATCATGCTTGTGAAGGATTCTGATGATGCAGCAATGAGCACTACAGGAACTCCCATGAGGAAATAAAACAAATTTATCTTCAGAGGAGGGTTTGAATAGTGTTCAGCAATTAAGGCTTTGCAGCATACACTGGACAGCAAGACAGAACAAACCCTGGAATAGCTACCCATTAGATGAGCACAGTCTCTCTTATGTACAGAATGAGGTAAAGAAAACCAGCAGGTGATCTTGTAATTAAAGACTGTAGCATAATGCATAAGGCACAAGAGCCCTGCATTAAGATTGCACAGGCACCCTTAATTCTGACATTTCCTAACTTTGGAGTCCTTGACATTACAACCTTGATGGAATTCTTTTAACATTGTTTTTTGAGGTAGGATTAGTTTTTATACACCCATGTGCATGCTGAATTTAGCTTAGTTAGCATACTTCAAAAGCTGGTACTGCACTGCCTGAGCACCCCAAAGAATGCATGTTTCAGAGGACAAGCTCTGGAGACCCAGGACACTCCCAGCATTTAATGCAGCCCATATGCTCTCAGCTTTACTGCACACAGTCACATACCATGTGGTTGATGCTAGTGAATGGCGTGTTGTCTGTAATGGTTTCAAAAGGTGACCTGGCTCCATTCCCATCCGTGGGGGTTGCCACTTCCCAGCTGAACTGGATTGAAGACTGGTTGATCCCAGCTTCATCACAGCGCTCCTTCATGACGGTGTACTTGGGGAAGTGCGGATCGCAAGGCGTTACACAGATCAGTGGATAGCCTGGTGAAGGGGATTTCTTCACACCCTCTTTGGTCACTTCCTCCACATGGTCATAGTCTGCCAGGGTAACTACCTGCAGGGATGCAAAACAGCAGAATTCACCTGGGAAACAAAATTAAAGGTTTTGGGTGCACTGTAAATGTTTACTTCATAAATCCCACTGTGGGCACCATTGTAAGAGGGGATGGGAGATGTATGTGAAACCAGCAGGAAAATGTGGAGCTGCAAGTCCCTGAGAGCTGCCATTGTGGAGCATCCTAGGCTATTTTATAAGTTGTGACAGGCCATATTATTTCAATCCTAAATCCCTCATTATAGATCTCATGTAATGCCTGAAGTGCAGCCACATGACTCAAGCAGAAACTATTTGCTAACATCCTGAGACCCAAGTCCTACTTCAGCCCAGCTGTTAACGTTTCAACTCACAGGATTTAGGTTCTATGCAGAATACAGTGAGTGGGATCCTCTCATTGCAATACTACTCAAACTTTGTTTGGACATTGCAATGAAAGAAGGAAGACTGGGTGAGGAACCAATTAGTGTGCAGGCTGTCCTTGGTCCAAACCAACATAACAGCGCACTGTCAAAGCAACAGCTACACTCAGCGTGCTGTCTCTGGGAAATGACTCCAGGATCTCTGGATCTAAGATTGCGAGCCTCAGAAGCTTGAGCTAAAGGATGAGCTCTGATACTTGGAGGCAGTAGACACAGAAACCTCTGTAAGTGATGGGCCCATTATGATAAGTGCTTGCCCATATTACTCCTTTACTCATTTTTTCCTGTTGGCAAGGTTCAGCCTCTCTTCCTCAATATGCAGTTGTAGACTCTTCAGTTGTAGCACAACTGAAATGGCACTAAGGGCCTGGACAAACATATGCTTGGAGCGATTTCAAAAGGGAAGGGAAGCTCCTTTTCAGGAGGACGCAGCAGCTGCTACACTCTACCTCTTCTTTCGCCTGGCTTAAAGTTGCAGTGATTTAGCTTGCTTATGTTGCTCCTGGCCCACACACACATAGAAGTTAAAGTTGGAATGATTTTGCTACATTCGTATAGCTACAGGCTCCAGCATGCCTAGCAGTTACAATACAAGAGCTGCTGTGTGGTCTGGAGCAGAATTTCTCCCTTTACTTTTGAAACTGCTCCAAGTGTACATTTTCCCATCCTCTGCAGCCTGACTCTACAGCATGCTTACTCAGGAGTGGGTGCAGAAAAGATGTACCAGCCTGTTCACCCATTGACCTGTTGGCCTGCTTCCCACCCCACCTGCTCCAATTCACCCTGACCCTCCATGCATCCAAGAAGGGAAGCCGGGAGGTGGAGAGGGTATATCTACATTAGAATTCTAAGCCCAAGTTAAACAGTCAGGCAAGAAGGTATCATCCTTGGGACAACTACTAGTGTTGACAGGTAGTAACAAATACCTGGGGAGTCTCCAGGCTGAATTTTAAGAAGACTTTTAGCACCTCAACTTAACTGGCTTTCATCTAACTCAAAATGAAATACTGGGTGCATCTACACATGCAAATGCTCTAGGATGGGTTTACTGTAGAGCAGGGGTGGGCAAAATAAGGCCCACAGGCCGGATCCAGCCTGCCAAGCACTTTCATCTGGCCTGTGAGTGCCCGCCAACTAACTGTACCCCGCCCAGCCCTTCTGCCCATGAAGGTGGGAGCAAGGCACCCATGTATACACCCCTCCCAATATACCCTATGGCACCTTACTCCCACCCTTGTGGGCAGAAGGGACTGCCCCACCTAATAGCAGCTTCTGGGAGAGACTGCTGCAGCCACCAGGGCACCTGCTCAGCTTCCCTGGGGTCCTTCTCTCTCTGGATAGCAGGTAGAGAAGGGCCGGGGGTAGGGGGGAGCTACAGAGCATGGGGCTGGTGGCAGCATGAAGTCCGTGCCCAGGAGGTGGTAGGAGTGTGGAGCTCAGGTGGGCACGGTATGGGTGTGAGAGATCATGGCGTGGTGTGGGGACCCCCCCACACCGTACCCCCATCACGCACACAGCCCCTGCCAGTGGCAGCAGGAGTACCAGCAGGTGGCAGGTGTTCGTGCCTGGCGCAAATGCTGCCACCCAACAGCACGTGGCGCTGGCCAGTGCTTTATGCATGGGTGAGGAGCACAGCCTAGCCAAGCCGCCTCCATTATGCAGCACTCCCCATGTGCGCATGCAGCTCCCACACTTGCACGACTTGGGAGGGAAGCTCTAGGCACTGGAGCCCACTGCCTTCCCCACCTCCTGCCATGCATGTCCCAAGACTCCGCAGGGAAGCAGGGACCAGGGCTCCCCTCTACTTCCAGCAGAGTTCTGGGACCTGCGCAGCAGGAGGCAGGGACGGCAGCTGGTTCCAGCACCTGGAGCTTCCCTCCTGTGCCATGCAAGTGCTGGGAGCTGCACATGAGTGCGGGGAATCCCGGCAATAGAGACGGCCCAGCTGGGCTGCGCTCCTCATCCCCATGTGTGGCACTGGCTGGAGATGCATGCCACCAAGTAGAAGTGCCTGTGCTGGGCACAAGCACCTGCCACCCGCTGGTACTCCTGCTTCCACCGACGGGGGCTGTGTGTGCCATGGGGGGGAAGGGTTTGGGGGTCCGCACATCCCGCCATGATCCCTCACGCCCCACAAAAGCCATACACCCACAACCCCCCCATGTAGCATGAACTGAACTAATGTAGCTAATGTTAACATAGTGTAATAATAGTAAAATATAACCATGTTAGTCTTGTCCTGTAAGCAACTTGAAAACTCCATTTTGTATCCTTCTGCTTGATGTAAGTGAATGAAGTCTGCATAGCCTTTATGTATGAGTGTGTGTAAAGGGGTGAATGGTGAGAGAATGGCATAGAGATGGAAAAAGAAGATTTAACTGTTTATGTAAGCAACAAGGCGCCAAATGTAAGTTACCAGTCAGTAAACTAACTAATGAATGGCTGAGGAATCCCTTTGAAGCTCGAGGGCACAAAGGAAATAACAGAAAAAAAAAAAATCTTGCCAGACAGGCAGCAAGAACACTCCAAGGCTAAAATAAGCTGAAGACAAAAGAAGAACAACCGCAAAAACAGAAGCTGGATATGGAAAAACCCCAAAGCACTAAAACAAAGGATGACAATCCCTATAAAAGAACACTTTGAAAATGCCAAGTGGGGTGAGTTTCACTACTGCTGTTTCATCGGAGCACAGATGCATCTGTTCACCCAACTCCAGCTGTTATTTTAAATCTGCTATCTTCAAATCATCATCATCTACTCAATAAGCCGGGGTTGGCCACCCTGGGCTGATATTGAGCAACTATTGCTGGTAACTAGATCTGGTGTATGTGTGGATGAAATGGTTGTTTTGTGTATGTGTATGCCTGTATGTAATGATGTGTATGATGATTTGTGTGTGTTTGTATGAACGGTGTGCCTGAACCTCTAAGTCTAACTCATGTAATCAATAAACGCAGCACCTTGCCTTATCCCCCTTTATAAAGTCTCGCTCGTGATTTGAGCAATTGGTGATTTGTGTAACACCCACATATATACCGCCCAACATACCCTATTGCCCCCCACACACCTCCCCACCATACATCACCCCACCCACACCCCCCTACATGCAATATACAAGACTAAGACTTTATTTTTGAGTTAACATGCAATCATCTCTATATACACTATATAAACACAATTCATGACAAAAATATTTTTTGTAATAAAATTAAAATATCTTATAGTAGGTGTTTGACTGTTAGTGTATGATTTGGTTTTCTCCCCTCCCAAAAAGAGTATTTCCAGGGACTTCCAGTGGCAAAGGTCAGGGGTTAGGGATGGGACTTCTGGTCTCAAGATTACAACTGGGGGTGGGGCTACCCACGCAGCCTTCAACAACTCACTGACCCCCTGCAGCAGGGAGCTCCCAGCCCCTGCTCCACAATCACAGTTGTGGGGCCCAGGGTGGGAGATTCTTATCTCAGAGCTCTGCAATTGTGGAGCTAGAGCTGGGACATAAGAATCTCCCAGAGCCTGCTCCCCAGACACAGTCTCGAAGCGGAGGTGGAGAGGTAAGAATCACCCAGGCCCCGCTCCCCGATTGCAATCACAAAACATAGGCTTGGAGCTCCCTGCTGCAGGGGCAGGGGGACATTGTCCCTGCCCAGGCTCCAGTGGCGGAGCCCACCCTTGCAGCAGACAGCTCCCGAGGACAGGGAGCAATCTCCTGCCCCCTGCTGCCTGGGAGCACATTTGCAACCAGTAGGCTGTCTACACATGCACTACTGTGCAGTAAGTAATCGGGAGTAAATTTGCTACTTGTATTTAAAGGTAGGAAATTTACAGTAAGCATCTGCACATGTAGACAGCAGTGCTTACTGTGCAGCAATTTGCTCTAATCTCAAGTAAAGCGCCCACTGTCTAGCAAAAACAAGCTCAGGCCACTCTGCCAGGTAAAATGAGCTGCTGCTTTCTATGCTCTCCTTTTTCTATGATTCCCACATGGCATAGCTCTCATATCTGGCAACTTACGATGGGAGGAGCTGGCAAAATAAGGCTCCCTGCTGCCTCCTGATCCAAAATAGTCACTATCGCAGTGGCGGTGTCTCCAAGAACAGCTTCCACTGGATCGTCAGGGCCCAGCACCAGAGAAAAGGACTCATGCCACTCCCGGTCTTCGTTGGACATAATCTCCACCTTAAACAGGATGTGGTCCACACCTGCATGAAAAGCCACAAGAAAGACTGAGATAACTTGATTTATCACCTGACCTTACTGTAAAGTATCCCATAAAACTGCTTGGTTGGCTTAGATCAGGACCACTGAAACATTATGTTAAAATACAGATTTCATCTCAGCACATTCACTTGTAATGATTTAACCCTATTCCATCCAGGAAGCCCATTCCATAAATAAAACACAAGGGAGGACAACTGATCTGACTGATCACTCGGCAGATTTACTAGCAGTTCCCTTATGAGGATTAATAGTGCTTGTCTTCTATTAGCTGACAGCAATAAAAATTTATGATCCAAAATATATCCCTTTCTCTTATGTGGGTGTCTGCTTTAACTCTTTCACTGTGATATTCAGAGCTGTGGATGAAAGCCTGATGGATCCCTATAGCGTGACTAATGTTGCTCTGTAAGGGTTTCTGCAAAGTTCTATATACACAGGTACTGTGAGGAGCCTGTGCTCCTAGCTGACAGCATTCCCTTACCTATTACAAATCACCCTGGGTGCAATAGCTCATCCTTACAGTGCATTTTTAGGTCACAAAATTATATCCACAGTGGAATGCAAGATTGCATCCATGAGAGTCCCACTGACTTTAATGGCACCCACATGGCTAAAGCCATATGCAACATAGTCTGAATTTATTATAGGAAAAAAT
>NW_005842162.1:2004328-2026184 GCF_000455745.1 Alligator sinensis | reverse complement strand
GGAAGACTTGTGGAAGTTGGGTCCTTAATGACACCAAACAAGAAACATGCTGTGATAGGAAATGGCTTTGCAGTCTGTTCAAAGCATGTTAATTCCCGTGAGCACAGTCTCTAACACCCTGCCTCCTGAAGCACTTACACCAAGCTTGCCAAAGTGTTCCCTAATGGTTCACTCCCACTTTTTTGGGGTTGCACTAACATCATTGTGGGCAGCAACTCACTTTTCATTGTGTGCATATAGGCTAGTATCCAAAATAAACCATTACCAGGAGGCATCTCCTAGACAAATGACTATATGGGCCCACCAACCAACTCCTCCCTGCCACCCTTTACTAGAATCATGTTTGAACTGAATCTGACTGTGAAAGGAGGAGACAGCAATGGTTTGGCATCCCTTCAAAAGTGACCTTATCCTCTGGCTGTCACTTAACTCCCTGCCACCAATAGTCTTCAAGTTCTTCCTTTCTCAACCTCCTGCAGTGAGAAGTGGACATAGCTTACTGGTGTTTCTGGTATGTGTCCTGTCAAAATGTCACACTTGATTTATTTGTGACTTCTCCCATGGTCTCTCCAACATACTTAAAGAATCTCACTAGATACATGGCTAGTTTGGGAAAGATACATGTACAATAAATACCAGGAAACAAGTATATTCCAAACCTCCAAATGGTAACAGAACTTTTAAAGGTTTACAGGACCACAGCACATGTCTAAAACAAATCCCAGATCAAAAACATATGAGAGGGGTTTGGAATAGCTTAGCTCAGGGATGTCAAACTCATCAGGCCCCATGAGCTGGATGAGTGGTGCTGGGCTGGTCCTGTGTGGTGCCACAGACACCATGTGCCCTGGACTGGCCTGAGTACAGCCAGAAACATGAACCCTGAACTGGCCTCACGTATTAGCTGCAGCTCACACCAGACCAGCCCCACACTTCCCATGTAATGTGCAGGGCTGGTCTGGTGCATGCCTCAGCTACGCATAGGTGCCATGTGAGACCCATGGACTGCACTGGGGGCCAGATGACAAAGCTCCATGGGCTGGATCTGAGTCTGTATCTTTGACACCCCTTTCTTAGCTAATGGAGCATGCACCGTGGGCCGAGATCAAGTACATCTAAAAATCCCACCGACAGCACGTGCTTTTGTTTAAAACATTTGTGTATTGTCCTGTAATACTAATTTGTTTTGGCCTATGCACAATGTCACTTGCAATCCCTGTACCGCATAAATTATCAGCTCCATGTGTCCTTTACCAGGGCTGAACTTGAGGACCCGGCTCTTTGGATAGTAGTCAACTCCAGACTGAGCTGAGCCATCACGTGTGCTGCATCGGACCTTTGAGGTCCTGTTCAGGTCCCCTCTCCTGACCACTTTGATGTTCAAAATAGCAATGCCTTCGGGGCCAGGAGGTTCCCGGACTTGATAGGCAGTCTCTTCAAACTCAATGGTGGGTGCTAGAGAAATGGTATGAAGAAAATAAATACACAGCTATCATACTTTAATAAATAATAGATACACAGTCTGCCTTACCCAGGGGCTGAGCTTATAGTCTAGACAGGGTTGTTGGGAGCTCTGCTGGTTGCTGGACTTCGAAGGTGAGCTTCAGGCTGCACCACCACTAAAGAGTATGGCTGGCTTGTCCCAGCTTTGCACACTCACTACATTTCTGTATTGTGGACAGCTAGTTGTGTAGTGCAGTATTGTGAACACATACACTGGCTTTTCCATCAGACTTGGAATTAGTTTTGTATGTGATGAATCCAATTGAACATAGCAGCAATCATCAAGTCAATTCAGTCATTTAATCAAAGGTAGCTTACATGTCATGGGCACTATACAGGTTTGGTGTAAATGGGTGAAACTGTTGGAATTGGACCAGCTTCTTCTAACAGGGACTATTCTCTCTTACCATCTTCATCATTGGAAACAGTAATGGTGGCCATGGTGTTCTTTCCCATTCTAGCTCCACTCCAGTGGTTTCCCATGGGGCTGCCAAGATAGACCCTGAACTGTTCCTCTGGCTCAAATGCAGAGTCATCATTAATGTAGACAGTGCAGTTTTTCACCTAAAGCCAAGCATGCCATCTGTCAGAAAGTAGCAGTAATTCCTTTGAACTTAAACAGAAAATCACAATTGTTTCCTCATCATTTAGTGTTTTTTACCATGGTGCATTCAATGGTAAAAGACACTTTAGTAACTGAAGTCTGGCAAGCTACATGTGGACATTCAAATGCAGTTATATGATAAAACATTGATGTACAAAAGTAACAACTCTGACTCCACACAGCTAGCTTTGTATGGATTTCAAGGCTACGTGCTCCAAAAGCACTAGCAATCATTCTAGATATTGATACATTAGGCTTGTTTTTCATGTGCTAACTAGTGTCTACCTGCCTACAGATTCATACTTCAAGAACAACCCAAACCCAGCATGGGAAGAGGATGTGCCCTGAGGAATTAGCTCTGGAAAAGCTTCAGTTGATAGGCAGCCAAGGAGAACATCAAGGTTTTCCAAACTTCCTCTGCCAGTCTCTTTTTGCTGTCCCCTGACCTGAGCAGGTTCAGCTCACCTTCTCCCCTTTCAGGAAGGTGATGCGAGAGTCCTCTGCATCTCTTCTCTCCTCAAAGTCCTCCATGACTTCTGCCGTTTGACTCCGGGTGTAGCATCTGACAGAGGACTCATAGCTCAGGTCTCCACTACGGATAACAGGAATATGCAGGACACCTTCCTTCTCCTTTACCGTGTACAAGTCCTTGCCAAACTGCATGTTGGGTACTACAACAAGAGAACTACCATTACTGGGTTTAAAATGTCCAGCTTAGGCCTGTAACATACTGATAAACTGCTGTGTGCAGTGTGCCAGCAACCAAATGGGATTTCAGAGGACGTACTTCAGTTGTGCCTGGACAGAGAATTCTTGTTCTTGCCCAACCAACTGATGGCTATTTCCATTGCTCCTTTCTCAGGAGGATGGGAACTGGAGAGTATACTGCCCTTGGTAAAGAAGCAAGTCTCTCTCTCTACTAGCCCTTAGAAACCCAAACAGAAAGTCACTAGACCTGTTTACTGTCCCCAGTATTTTCTTTTTGCCTGACTTAAGCTCCTATTTTACCTGCATCGGAGAAGTAGATATGTATATCTCAGGGCTTGGCTGAGCTGTATAAATACTGCAGGGGCTGCAGTGGCACAGCTGCACCCCTCTTTTTGGAGTGGATCAAACCATGGGAGCTTTTGGGGACTTTTTCAAGTTCCTAAAGCAGGTGAAAATACTGTCTCCCTCCCCCTGCCTGCTCAAAGAAACACCCACTGTCCGCCACTTTCCCCATCCTCACCACTCCCCCACCCTCATCCTGCCTTTCCTTGATGTCCTGAGGACAGAGAAGCACCAGAGTCATTCCTGGCAGCTGCACAGGGGTTGAGCTCAGATGGGGATGGGGACAAGGGCAGCTGGGGATGGACAGGGATTCTCCTTCCCCGTGCTGTGACTGGGCAGGGTGGGGGGAACTCTCCAGTCACCCCGTTGCCACAGTCCCCTCCCCAGCTCAGCCCAGTCCCAGCTCAGCCCTGTTGGTGCTGAAACTTCCCTGCCCTTCAGCTGTGGAAAATGCAGCAAGGACAGGTTGGAGAGTCGGGGGGCAGGGGTGGGGGGATTGAGGGAAAGTGGAGGGGAGGGTACAACATCTGAGCAAGGAAGGGAAGGGAAGAGATATTTTTACCTGCTTTAGGGCATTAAAACCTCCCCAGAGGCTCTGATAGCTGCTCTTGCTGGTGGGGCAGAGGAGGCTGGGAGCAGGGGGAGCAGCCATCCTTGCAGTGTGGGTTGCTGCTTTTGAACCCCACAGTGCTGGACCCAGGGTGTGAGGCACAGGCAGCTGAGAGCTCCTGACTCCCCAGCTGCTCATGCCCTACATTGTTAAGTGATGCCTGCTGTTGATGAGCGGAGCTCCCAGCTCCCCATCTGTCTCTTCCATACATATCCCGGGGACTAAAAAAGGGAAGTGTGCAGCTGGGGTTTCCAGATACATGCCTGCTTTGTAAAGGATCGGGGTGCACTGAGCCTGAGATCAATGAGGCACTCCCTGATATTGGGCTCAGGGAGCTCCCCATCTGTCTCTGGGGATTAGACAGGGGCTCTGGGTCCAGGACCTGACACTGCTTCTAGCCTGATCCCAATGACTGGGTTAGGGATGGCTGTGTCCTGGACCCTGGGGCTGTCCCATGCTGGATCCCTGCACTCAGCTGAGCATCAGGATTTGTCATGGCTTTATCCCGATGGCACAAGTTCAGTTCAAGGAACTTGTTATATGCCACACTGTGAGCTGCTCAAATGTTGATGGGTATTAATGCTATCTTGAGTTTGGAGCAGCCACACATTCAGGCCAGTAGAGGCCTGGAGGCCCGTCCCATTCTGAGCTTCCCCCTGGGGCTCCCCCTCTGCCTCCCCTCCCACTTACTTGTGGCTGCCCATGGTGTCTGTCCCAGGGGATCAGGCAGGGAAGGGTTAACCTGCCTGCCCAATGCCCACCCTCCCACTGCTGAGCTGCTGCTCTTCTCTGGGCTGAGCCCAGCCCAGACAGCAGGAGTGGCAGTGGTGGCCAGGCAGGCAGGTTAACCCTTCCCTGTCTGCTCCCCCAGGACAGATAGTGCAGGCAACCAAACATAACTGGAGGGGTAGGGGTGGCAGACCTAGGGGGGATAGTTAGTGGAGTTGCTGGGGATGGCAGTGGGAGCACTGGCTCCCTACAAAGTGCTTAAAACTAGTTTCAGGCGTTAATATGTGGACAATCAGGGTTTAAGAGCTCTAGGAGTTGCCTAAAATTAATGTTTAACAAGGCCCTAAGACAGAATACAAATGAGCCAAATCATGTTGTACATTATATGTGGAATAGCTTTGTGGCTCATTTGCTATATTATCACACCACAAATTGGCCTTATCGTGTGCCCAGGTTACTATTTATCATACATTAATCATCTCTTAAATGTAGCATGTGCCAGAGCACTTATTCCTATGCCATGCTAAGTAACACCTTACTCTGGGTAAAGCACTTATGGGACTATACAAGGAGGAAAGTGCTATTCATTTTGAGCCAAGTGAGAAAGCCTGGCTGAAAACAAGAGAAGCAAACAGGAAATTTAGTTTGTTTCCAAAGACTATAATATCTTGTGGACAAAGCAGCCAAGGAAAGAAACACAGGGCACCCAATATGGAACATGTTTTAATTAGTATATATGGACTGAATTCAACCAGGGTATAATTCTATAGGCTCCAACTTATCTTCGTGCACAAGGAAAATATAATGGCAGGTGACACAATAGATTGGGTACAGACTGACTGCACAGCTTACCATCTTGGAAGATGTCATTAATGGCCACAATAGCTTGGAAAGGTTTAGTCAATTCCGCCCCTTGGGGTGAGCTCAGATATACAACAAAAGTCTCCAGCCCTTCAATCACTGGGTACTGAGCATCATCCAGGATTGTCAAGGTGCAATACTAAAGGAAGAGGAAAATTCTTGTGTTACTGCAATACCAAACCTGCTGTGATTTTGGTCAAAAGGAGAGAATAGTCATCTCAGGCTGAGTCTCGGGCTGAGTAATGTCACTAATTCTAGGTGCCTAAGCCTCAACAGCTCTTTCAAACACAATGTTCTCCATATCACAGAATAACAAAATGCCTTTACCCTGGAAGAGGTGCATTTAACTGTGGCATCTACAGCTACAACGTCAACTTTGTTCTAACAGATTTCTATTCAGGCAAAACACCTGATTCGTCTGTCCATCACAGCAACTCCCATGGTCCCCATGATGATAGTATCTGATGGACTAACACTCCTTGATGCATTTTCACAACATCTCTCTGAGATTAGGATGTGCTGTCATCCCCATCTTTTTGAAGGAGAACTGAGGCACAGAGAGACTAAGTGGATAACCCAAGGTCTTAAAGGCAGTCTGTGACAGAGGAGGGACTTGAGCTCTGAGCTCTAAACAGGGCATTTTTACATGCGTTTCTGACACTGGGTGCTTTTAATTAACAAGCTATGCTAGTTAAAAGCAACCACGCATCATGTGCATCGGTGGCGCAGTGTGCCTCCATGCTGAGAAAATGGCAGCGGTGCACTCTGAACTGCACATCAAATGTGTTTTAGTTCAACAAGCACCACTGCCGTTTTCTCAGTGCGGAGGCATGCTGCATCACTGATACACATGATGTTCGAGGCTGCCAGAGCACAGCAATTTACACGGATTTCCAGAGCGTCGGAGCAGGCTCCCTGTATGTATGTAAGTGCCCTAAAATCCTAAACTAGTGTCTTAACCAGTCATACAACAGCCTGTTGTATTACCAGTTTCACACAGCAGGGCTCAGAACTACATTTGCTGAATGTTCATACTGGTAAGACACTTTTCTGTAACTTTCATCTTTCTTTACCCCACCTCTTCCCACTAGGCTCTAAACAGTCTGAGCCCTCCATACCTAAGGGATCGTCTGCTTCCCTATGCCCCAAAACAATCCTTAAGGTCAGCTGACAGCAACTTCCTGCAAGTACTTTTAGTGTGCCAAAACCACCTGGCAAAAACATGTGGGAGTTCATTTTCAACAGTTACTCCTTAGCTCTGGAACTCTCTCCCTCTTGAGGCCCACCAGAGCTGGAGCCTGGACATCTTTTGGAAGCACTGCAAGACTTTCAGATTTGGGCAGGTATTCACCAAACAAAGCTAGGACGAGATGTTTTACCCCTTTTATCTTGATGTTCTAGTTCCCACTGAAGTTGCCCACTCTTGTCACTCTCCTCTTTTTAAGCTACCGTATTCACTCAAATCTAAGACAAGGCTTTTTTCCCCAATCAGCATGGTGGGGGAAGCCCCTCATCTTAGACTAGTATACAAAAGCACAGGAGGGAGGCAGGTGGCTGCTGTGGCTTTGAGCTTAGATCAGAGCCAGAGTCAGACCCAGAGCAGCTTCCTGCCCTGGCCACCTCCACATGCCTCTGCAGCTTCTGTGCCTCCCTTCTGCCCTCCTCAGTCTCCCCACCCATACTGTCAGGCACAGCTCAGCTCCAGCTTAGGCTAGGTACGCTCCCAGACATGGAGCACATGGAAACTCTGTCCCCTCCCTGGCCAATCAGCAGTGCTGACACTGCTGCATGGCCTGGCAAGGGCTGAGCTTCCACGCTGTGCTCCAGGTAGGAAGAGATCCAAAGCTGCACCTGACAGTAAGGAGTGGGTGATTGGGGGAGAGAGGCAAAGACTGCAGGGACCGGGTGGGAAGAGGCAATGACTGTGGGGAGCTGCTGAGGACAGGATGCAGGTAGGATAGGAAGGCTGCAGGGGGAAGAAGTGGGGAGGGGCAAAGGCCCACCTGGCCCTCCCACCGCTATTTTCCCTGCTGTGGGAAGGGGGGCAAATTCAAAACAACCATATGATAATTAAATTCTATACCTGGAAAATTATACGAAATTTATACATTTCCCATATATACAATTTAATTATGGGGGGTCATCTTAAATTCAGGTAAATACAGTAATCAGTATTCTTATGGTAAGCTGCTATGAGCTTTTGTTGGAAAGGGCATCATATACATTGAATAAATAGATAAGCAAATAAACAAATATTTACTGGATTTTTCACCTTTACATCTAACCATTTAGAATCTGGTAGAGATTTTCAAAGGCACAAGTGGCTGTGAGGTATTTAAGTAGGTAATAACTAGGAATAAGGCTCTTCATTGCTATTTGTGCCTGTTAAACACCACACCCTGGAAACTTTCTGGGACAAGAGCAGTGTCTTTATCTTCCATGACCTGACTGCCATACTTCTGGTTGCTCTCAAACAACATATAGAGGATTTTTTTCCATAAATATGGCATGCATTCGGGAGCTGAAAAGTTGAACTAACTTGGCATCACAATTTGTGACTGCTCAAGAATGAACTAAATAACTGAAACTGGGTGTTCCATAAATTCTAGAGCATAACATGGCAAAATTGAAAACACAGTTCGACCAACAGCTCCACAGCATCCCTTTGCCTCTGGGAAATATTATTACTTCTTCATAATAGGGTTTTACCTAGAGACTCCAATCAGGGATAACTACCCACCCATTTAATGAAAAGAGGGTTGTGGTGGCAGGGTACACCCTCGGGGGCTGGAAGTGCCGGGGGCAGACCCCGATGCTTCCAGAGAGGGGAATAGTGACCCTGACGCCACTGCAAACTTACCGAGGCGGCAGACCGGGGTGGAGAAAGAACTGCGCGAGCCAGCGTTGCGTCGGCTCTTCAAGCAGCTGTTGATTAAGCTGGGTGGCAGCCAGCTGATTACATCAGCTGAAGCCGTCACTGCGGGAGATTCAAAAACCCGGCCAGAAGCTGGATGTGGGGTGGAACCCAGCTGGCAAGACACCGGGCCAGCTGAGGCCCAGGATGCCAGTATGAATGAGCCCTCTGGCTCTGCCCCACAGAGAATGGGCAAAGGCAGCAGTCAGAAGGTGCCTGAGACATTGCAAACTGCAGTCCCAGAGCACGAGAGGCTTGCGGCTGGTGTTTCTCCATAGGGGAATGTGATTGGCCGCATCCACCCTGGCCCTTAAGCACCCATCTGAGGCCTCAGGGCCGGGGTAGGGATCAGGGTGGAACCAAGAGGTCCAAGGAGGTGATCCTCCCCCTCTATGTGACACTGGTCAGGCCGCAGTTGGAGTACTGCGTCCAGTTCTGGGCGCCGCACTTCAGGAGGGATGTGGACAACATGGAGAGGGTCCAGAGGAGGGTCACTCGCATGATGAGGGGGCAGCAGGGCAGGCCCTACGAGGAGAGACTAAGGGACCTGAACTTGTTCAGCCTCCACAAGAGAAGGCTGAGGGGGGATCTAGTGGCCGTTTACAAACTAGTCAGAGGGGACCAACAGGCATTGGGGGAGTCCCTGTTCCCCCGAGCACTACCAGGAATGACAAGAAATAACAGTCACAAGCTGGCAGAGGGTAAATTTAGACCAGATATCAGGAAGCGCTACTTCACTGTCAGGGCAACTAGGATCTGGAACCAACTTCCAAGAGAAGTGGTGCTTGCTCCTACCCTGGGGGTCTTTAAGAGGAGGCTGGATGAACACCTTGCTGGGGTCATTTGTCCCCAGTACTCTTTCCTGCCATGGCAGGGAGTCAGACTTGATGGTCTGTCAAGGTCCCTACTGACCCTACCAACTATGAAACTATGAAGAGGAAGAGGGGCGGGCAGGCTGAATCCCCAAGTCTGCGCCCCATCCACATTCGAGGAGGTGGAGGCACCTCAGGGCAACAAACGGGCTGTAGCCCAGGACTGGTGTGGTAACAAAGATCCACGCAGTTGGCAAGTGGACAGGGTGTAGGGGGGGATGTGGACCCCCAAGAACATCCACAGTGAACCCATGAGTATCCCCGTCTTTGGGTCAGGGGGAAAGAACACCACTGAACCCCTCCTTTTACCATTCTATCAAGTCATAGCAGGCAAGTCAGGGGCCCAGACCAAAGAGTAGGAGGATACTCACAAGTGCCAGCCAGGGGTGCCACAAGGGTCCTTTCCTCAAAGAACTTACCATCTAAGTACATGGCAACAGAGAGTTACAATACAGTGATGGGAAGACACAATGTTACAACAGGGCAATTAGAGTTCCCACAACACATAGTGCACACTTAAGTATGTGGATGGTATTTTACATGAAAAAATCGGATTGTTTCTGGTCAAAGCGTGAACAGTTTGTGATAATTCTTTAAGCTTTACTTTTTTTAAATAGCTCCTGAGGCAGCCATGCTGACAGGGATCTGGGATAAACTGCATCTTTAAGCAATACCCATTTTTTTACTCTAAGGTCCAAAAATCCCAGTAGCTAAATGAATACAGTGAATTTAATTTAGGTGGCTTTCAAAATAGCAAGTGTGTAAGGGAGAGAGGTAGTGAGAAAGAGAATGTGTCTATATGCAGAAGTGAGATATGAGCTAGAATGAAATATGCCCATATAAGCATAGGATGTTTGGTCCAATACCTCTTCAGTTCTGCCTGGCCTGAACTCCACTTTCTTGGAGCTGGGTATATAGTCAATTCCTGGACTGGCAGAGGGTGGATCAGAAAGCCGAGTGGCGCACCACACTGACGTGGGGGTTGACAGGTCTGTACCATGCCGTATAACAGGGATCTCAATGGTACCTGCATTTCAAGTTAGACATATTAGAGCCAGAGTTAGAACACAATTACATGCCAGAAAGTTGCATCTTTGTTGTGTCAATAGGCCACAGCTGACTCCACTCCTATTGCAGGGCAGGATGAAAAGGTACAGCTGGAGTGCCACTACAGCTGCCCTTTCCCCATATAACGTGGGCCCAATCCAAGGCTGAACCATCTCACATCATCACCTGGACAGTGGTATTTCTACCAGAGGCACTTTGGGGTGATGCACAGGATTAAGGAAACTGCTACTGCATCCTTACCTGCATCCTCACTGACCGTGAAACTAGCATTTCCCAGGAACACGGTGGAGGCGTCATTGGGGCCACTGATGAGAACTCTGGCTGAAGCCAGGCTCCCAATGCGCGCATTGTCAGAGGCATCTGCCAGGGCGATCTCGAACTCCTCCTCCTCCTCGTACTCACTGTCATCAATCAGTTTGATGTCACAGGTTGACATGGTGACACCAGGTCCAAAAATGACACGGTTCTCATGCGACATCCCTCTGGATTTAAAGTCAGAGCCAGACTCCAGGGCATAAAGGCTGCTGCCCTTAGCAGATTTGGGAGTAGTGTAGCAAACAGCTGACACAATGCTGCTGGCATCCCCTACAACACAGCATACAAGGGGACAAAAGTATTACTGTAGGCCAGTGGTTCTCAACCTTTTTGGACTTAAGGTAACCATCACTTGATTCAAGGGACGCCTCTGCAAGTTTTGTGAACTGAATGGCACCCAATTTCAAAAACTAATCTATACATTACAGTGCTTATCTCCTTAAACAAGGGCTGGGCACTAAGGGGTGAGGGACTGTCCAGGCAGCACCAAGCCTGAGCCTGGCTTATCTGCCTATCTTCTCACACCTCGAAGCATCCTTCAAAGAACCTGGTAGCACCCCAGGGTATCTTTGGCAACCTCATTGAGAATCTTGGTGTAGTCAAAACTGCATTGGGTTTCATTAGCTGGATGAATTCAGATATCCAAATATCTTCCACTGTAGCTCCTGGCACATGGATACAATATTTAGGAAAGTGGCCTGGGGATATTCCCCCTACTTTGGAACATATCCAGGAAGTGACCTAGCCTTAATGGAAAGGAGCATTTTGAATTTAGCCAGCCTGGTCCTGGATATTCACTCCAAGCTCTGCACTGCTGCCAGGTGTTGCCATTACTCAGAAATCAGTGATCCAGTGGGGCAGGCCTCCTAGCACACACTGCAGTTGTGCTCTGTGTGGTGTTTCATGCCTGGGTTGCAGAGAAGCAGTCAACAGACACAATGGTTTGCTCCTGTTTCAGCTGCCTTTGATTGCTGAACATAACAGAAGGGAGGAAAAAAGGCAACCGGGCTCTCCTCATTCCCCTTTCTCCCTTCTTTTTGGTTTTATTCTTTCCAATGGATAACTCTAGGCTTTTAGAAACACAGGAAGCAGCCCCACCTTTTTCGGGGGGCTTTGATATTTGCCTCCTCAGAGGAAATATTAGCTCGCTTATCTGGGAAAACTAACAAAGGGCAGTCGCACAACAAACCTTAGCACTACTTCCACTTATCTGGTGGAAGGGTGGATCCAGGATCCAATCAGTAATCAAGTGCCATCTGAACACCGCTCATTGCAACATTCTAAAATTATGTTATGAAAATCAAAACCATAGGTAGCAAAACCCTGGATTTTACACACTCCTGTCATACAAAGGCCAGTGACTTGCATTTAAGGTAAATCTTACAGCTGACCACAATTTATAGGTGTGTGCTAGTGTTGCTCAGCATTAAAAGCAGGAGTTTGAGGATTAGGGCTTCCACATTGCACTCTTAGGTGTCACTGATCTATTACAGGACAATTTCATTTGATCTCAATGGGATGGACAGAGTTTTACCTTGTAATGTTGGTTATACATCTAATTTCTCCCTAACCTGTATGTCTCAGCTTACCCATTTGTAAAATGGGGATAAAGAAATATACTAACACTTCAAACTTTAATTAATTACTGTCTGTGCTGACAAATGTGGTAAAAGAGAACATTATTATTATTTTGTTATATTACTGTTATATTATTATATTACTATTATATCATGACATAAAATTATATTATTACAATTAGTATTACTAATAATTCAATTATTATTATTAACAACAAAACAACAACAACAATAATAGTAATAATAATATGGCATTCAATACAACAAACCTTTCCTTTCTATGGGTGCAGACAGGAAGCCAGCACTCTCATTGACATAGTAAGTCTTCCTATCAAACTGTAAAGTGGGCTCATCCTCTGTATCCTTGATGACGACTTTGGCCTGGGTGATCTCGCCCAGCAAAGCATAGGCTGGCATACTGAGCTCAACAGTGAAGCTCTCAATGTTCTCAAAGACGTCATCATCATTTATGAGAACAGTGCAGGCCTTGGTGTCCTCCCGCTCATCAAACTGCACCTGTAGAAAAGGGAAAAACAAGGGGCACATTGTCCATGAACCTCCTTAACTCCATTTTGACAACAACAAATGCACCAAACCTTTCATCATACTCTCAGAACTGCTGTTCCTTTGGTGTTATGTAGAGCTGTATTTAGCTTATATTCATCTGTAACCTAATCCAAACCCACTACATCCCAAGATGAAGGCTCCTGGTGACTTCCAGGGGGCTCTTGGATCATATTTTCAAAGACCTCTTTGGACTGCAGTATCAAAATACTGTCCTTGACCTGACTCTTCATTGCCTTGTGCCTTGTTCAGCCACACACTCATCTGTGCAAATCATGTGCGCCCAATTGTATTAGTGTTTGAACAAGGTATAGCATAGAGATATCAAACTCATTTGGCCTCATGAGCTGGATGAGTGATGTGGGGATTGTCCACAGGCTGGATTGGGCCCTTAGACCCCTCTTCTCCTCCCCCATATACCTGATCTGGTAGCTGCTCCAGCCAGTCCAGGACCTGTGCTGCATGCAGCGCAGATCCCAGAGTGTCCAGAACAGACGCAACATGGGGCACAGTTTAGCTGAAGCAGCAGCCATGCTGCATGTGGTGGCCATCCCAGCCAGACTACACCACAGCTCAGGAACTGCACAACATATGATGCCTACTCCAGCCAGTCCAGGACCCCTGCTGTACATAAGTGCCTGTGAGTGCCATGTGCAGCTGATGTTTTGAACTGGTTCAAGTGGCTGCCACATGCAACGCACATCCCAGAGCTGGCATTGGTGAGGTGCAGTCTGGCCACTGCATGCAGTGCAGCTGCTGCTCCAGCCAGACCATATGGCACTTGTTTTGGCTGCTCTGAGATCAATGCCACACATAGCACGGATCCCAGGTCAGCTGAAGCAGCCACAGGATCAGGTATGTTGGGGAAGGTGAAGGGGCAAGTGTGCTGGATCTAGAAGTGCCCTATTCTGTTCCCCCCGGTGGGTCTGATCAGATCCAGGGGTAGCACCAGGGGCTGGATGGTGGGACTCTGTGGGCTGGATCTGGCCTGAGGGCCATATTTGACACCCCTGGTATAGGACCACACAAGGTGCAAGGCACTAGAGAAGCATGCCCATTTCTGACATAACATTCATTTTGTAAATGAGCCTAAATTTAGAAATTTATGATTCAAAGTGAGGTCTGAGGAGGCATAGATTTTAAGGCCAGCATAGACTGTTAGATCATCTCATTCGAACTCTTGTATCACAAGCCAGGGGACTTCAATTAATAGTGAGTGAAATAACTTGTGTGTGACTAAAGCATACCTTCTAGGAAGGCATTCAACCTTGAAAACCATGGGAAATTGGAGAGTCAACCTTTTCTCACAGTAGACTGTTCCAACAGTTAATTGCTCTCACTGTGATAAATCTGTGTTTTATTTGTCATTTGAATTTGTTAGGCCTTAGCTTCCCACCAGTGGCTCTTGTTATATATCTGTCTCCACTAGATTATAGAGCTTTTCAGTATGTGGTGGTTTCTCCCCATGAAGCAACTTATTCCCCCTGAAGTCACCTTTTGATCTTCTTTTTGAAAAGCTACATGGATTGAGCTACTTGAGGTTCTCACTGTACAAGACTTTTCCAGTCCTCAAATCATTTTTAAGGCTTTTGTCTGTTCGCTTCTCATTTTTTACTTATTTTGCAAAATGAGGATGCTGACATTAGACATAGCATTCTAGTATAAGTCATGTAGAGGGGCAAAATCTCTCCACTCTTACTCACTACTCCCTTCTTTACATATCCAAGGATGTCATTAATCCTTCTTCCTCTCAGTATAGCACTGAACATTGTTTACCCATCATATGTGCCCCTTAGACATTTTCAGAAGCTGGGGTAAATGAATGAAATAGAATCAAGACATCCCAGGGCAACACAGATTAGATTTAAGCAAATAAATAGTCCACTAGCTGCATAAATAACCAATGACTTCGTAGCAGGTCTGAGTCAGATTTTCTTGGTTTTATGGAGGGTTTGTATACTGGCTGCTATAACATGTTGAAGCCATCATGTACCCACTTCTGTTGCTACTCATGCTAGCTAAATTATGCTAGGGTAGATCTGTTAGTACATGGTAAAGTCAAACTTTCATGTTGCTTCATAGATGTACCGAGAGTTTCCTAACCTACCTGGCCTGCATACTCCACATAATCCTGCTGTCCTGGTTCTGAACGGATGCTAGAGCTGGAGGTGGCAGTGCCCTGTTCTGTGCGGCACAGGACAATGGCATATTGGTTGAGGTTTCCGATCCTCTTCACTGTGATGCTGACAGAGCTGGCTTTTTCGCTGATGTTGTAGCTGGAAATGTACAAAACACAAATGCAGGAGAGGTGTTAATGAGTACTGCCTAATGCGGTATTGGAAGGCTCTCAGGTATGCTAGTGATGAGCAGGATATAGGAAGCTGTACAGAAACAGAAGTAAATACCCCATATGCTTGTATTGATACCGAGCAACTACAAATCAAGGCTCAATGATGCTTTCAAGGAAGCAAAGCTGAGTAAAAAGCACAGAGGAACTGGCAACAACATATGGATATTGCTTCTACAGGCCTTAAAATATACAGCCTTCCCAAACTTAGACACATTTTCTATCCCCCACTATATGCATCCTCTACACCTAGCACTTGCACACTAATTCTGAGTAGGCTGAGACTGCTAGTTGCCATTTGGCTTCATTCCAGAATCATTACTGGAGATTGTGCCTTATTGTGTGCATATGTAGTGATAAGTGGCCTTGGTTCTGATGGGGACTTCTGTGTACTACTGAGGTATAATATTAAATTAGGGCAACTTATCCCAACAGGATTGTTTTCATGTTACAGGTCAAGACACATTATGAATGTGTCTTGACTCTCTAGGGAAAACAGAGAGTCAAACTCAAGGGTGGGTCTAAGATGGTTCCAAACCTGCCTTCTCGTGGTGCCTTCAGCTTATTACATCAACTTTAGATAATAACCAATGATGGTAAGTTACATCTCAACCCACACCACCTCTGAACAGGCCCCAACTTGTTAGCAGAGTAGTCTAGGAGGGCTGCTTACCTGGTATATTCAAAGCTGATGAGAGACCACTGGATATGGAAAATGTTGTCACTGACCATATTGGGTTTGCTGTCCTTCACTAGAAACTGAAAGCTGTCCATTGTTTCCTGAATCTTCTCATCATTCAACACGTATTGAACCAGCCCCAGGTTCACATCCTCTGTCAGGAAGAGACTTCCAGTGAGCCAATCCAGAAATTTAACAACAGTTTTAGAAGTGAACAAAATACACATGTGTATACATGCGATCTTGTGGAACTGATCCTGATCATACATTTTATATCTGTTCAACTGCTTGTTATTTAGAGTATGTGCCATTAGGAATCACACTGAAGCTCTTCCTTTCTCCTTTCAAAAACTACTTCATCTTTCTATAACAGCTCCATAAATTTAAAAAAGAATCAAACTTGTAGGATTTTGTTAAAGTACTGTATTTACTCTCAAACCACATGCACCTTTCCCCCCAAAATTAGTCTTCCAAAATTGGAGTATCTTAAGCAGGAAACTGAATTTTTGCTCAGAAAAAAGCACCCCGCTTTGATTCCTTCTCACTCAAAGTTTATAATTAACTGCCAAGCAGAAGTAGTGGCATTTCTATTCAGGCAGCTGAGGGAGTCAGATGACTTAATAGCTCATTGCTCTTCACTCCACAGTTTTTAACAACAGTCACTCCTTTTCAGTGGTCTTGATATTCCAGTAATCATGCTAACCTTTTTCCTGGCAATTTTGCTGTCTGCTACCTGCTCTTGGTCTTTCTTCCCCCATTTCACAGCCCTACAGACTGTTTTCATCTCTTTTCAAATTTGTAGATCTGCTCATGAAGACCAGCCTCCATCAGCAGCTCTAATTTGAGCTTCTGCCTGAACAGAAAAGGGAAGATGAATGAGCTGAAGATTTGGTCCCATCCTTGTTCTATATAGCCATCGCTCTTTTTTTTCTTCATTCAGCCTTCCCCGAAACACAGTACTTTATTTGGGGGCATGTGGTATGCATGCAAGAAAATATGGGTAGTTTCACTTGGGACGATTTTAATACAAATTTGCTTTAAAACCAGCTCACTGAGTTCTGGTCTCTATACTGGCACATCCCTTTTAAAGCTTTCACCTAGCAATGGAAATGATCAGTTGTTCTTGAGCTTTTCCACTGCATTCGCTTCACTGCTTGATCTCACCCATAAAATAATGTTGCTTTTCTTCTTTTGTATTTGCATAGGTTTACTGTATATAAAATGGTATACATGTGTCTCAGCAGGTCTGTAGGAAGAGAGAGAAAAAGAACCCTGCCTATTTATACAGCACCTAGTACAATGGGGCCCTGATCTTGTTTGTATTGAGAGTATTCTCATTCTGACTAAGGGTCAGCTTAGAGCCAACTACCCAAAAGGGAACATGCAGCAAAGGTGCTGGGACTCAGTCTCACAGTTACTGCCCTCCTTCTGCTTTGCTCCTGGGGGAAAGTATGTTGCCATAGCAGTGACTAACTTCCCACCTTGTAGTGCTGGCCCAGCTCTGCTGGCCAGTGAGGCAGCATACGTGTGTGTGTGTGTGTGTGTGTGGAGGGGTGGCGGGCATTCATTCCATTCCCCTGGTAATGGCAATGCACATCTAGGAAGTAGGGCTGTGCTCTGTCTGCCTCAGACCTCAACCCCCTTCTTGCTTCTCTTTGTGGCCAAATGCAACAAAGAGATGGCGGCTTCTAAGGACCCAAGTCCATTATGCAATTGAGACAAGTTCCTAAGTTGCTTAGGCACCTTTGAAAATACCATCCAGTAGCACAATTGAATCCAAAGGGGTCATATTCGCAATGCCATACTTATGCCAAGCTGTCAGGCAGATGCTAAGCAGGAAGTCAGAAACACATCACCCCAGCATAATGACATTCTGCATAGGACAAGAAGGTCCAGCACTAAGAACTTCAGGCTCCATTTTAATTTTTTGCCTTAAGGGTTGCACTTGGATATGTTCTCTCTCTGAAGGTACAAAATACAGGTGGAGAAAACCAATGCAGTTCTTCACTTGCAGCAAGTCCAAGCTATAAGTGTTATAAAATCTCAGAAGCCTTTGAAAGTCCAGCCTCAAAGCAACATAGCTTGAGATGGAAAAAAAATACCATTCTAAATGCATGGGAAAGGATGAGAGAGCACAGCAGAAATCTCCACATCCAGACATGCTGCAGCTGGGGCAACAATTACATTCAGATGCAAAATCCACCCTTTCCGTACCAAATCGAAACAGATTTCTGTGCCAAATCTGGAGCCCCACAACTAGCTCCAAGGTAACTGGGATTTGAATGTGGGTTTAGCTCTATGGGGAAGGTGTTATTTCTTTAAGGAAAAAAAAGGTAAAGTTAATTTGCATTGTAAATACAAACAAGACTCAAGACAGGAAAGAAGGACCTGATTCTCCTTTCCTCACACATGGGAAAGTCAGTAATTGCTCTGAGGTCTGCAGTGTTTACAGAGCAATTTCAGTCCCTCTGTGTAACCTATTTTGACAAGGGAAATGGACATGGATGGCAATAAGGCAGGGGGCAGTGACACGCAGTCCTGATTCCCACTCCCTTACCTTGAGTAAAGGTAGTCACAGCTATTCCTGGTCTCAGCTTGCTCTCCACATAGCCATGCTTGGGGCCAGCTGTTATCTCATAAATCAGCTGCTTGTCCTCTGTGTCGGGATCCATTGTCAATAATTCCTTCTTGGTGATCAGATTGGTTGCCTGGATTAAAGCCACAATGAAGTAGTTAATCTCTTGAGATACTGCATAGCTTGTCTGATTCATGGGCCAATCAAAATAATCCCCCTTTAGAAGAATACTTAGGGAGGGAAGACTTAGGGAATTGACAGACAAATGGCAGCCTGAGACAGACAGAGACAGTAGAGACTGGCCATGTTTTACACAAAGCCTAACAGTACAGAAAGGTTTCTGATTCAGATTCAAATCTGATTACTTTGAAGATGAATTTGTGGTCTGAATAAAGGAAAACTCATAAAGCTGTCATTTTTTGTTTGACTTGGCATGACAAACCTTTCTAGTTTTGTGTAAAAACAATAATTTGACACGTTTAGTTCAAACACAGCTCAAGCTTGCTCATGCCATCATCTAGCTTTGCCACGAAGGCTGAAAACTTTGGCAGGCCTGGTCCACAGTTTGGTTTTAGGAAACATTTGCTAATCCTGTTTCCCTGTCTGCTCATGTATGTATCTTGGTCTCACTCCACTTCCTTAGCACTTCCCAGGTGCAACATGAATGGAAAATAGTGGCAATAAAACCATTTGATGTCTGTATAACGCTTTTATGCTTTTAATAAATCAGGCAGTTTATGTTGAAGTAGCCTCTTAATAATGTGCGACGCAACCCCATTTTGCTACGCATAACCTTGAGTTTCCTCTGTGGTTTAGACCAAGTCCTGAGAAAATTGAAAGGGGTACCAAGCACCACCATCTTACTTGGCAACTTAGCAGAACAAACACATATTAGTTGTATATTATACAACTAATAGAAGGAAATGTTTTCAGTGAAACACCTATTGTAATGGCTCCTTTAAGACCCAAACATTCCAGCCACTGTCATCAGAGTAACATAGAGAAAACATGCCCTCTGCTTTTTTAAGTTTTTTCCCCTGAGACCAAAAGGGAGATACCTGAACTTCTGCTACTTCTATAAGAGAAAGAAATTCTAGGGTATCTGAATTGTCTTATACATCTCTCAGTCCTCCTCTTTCTCTCTTTTTCTCACACAATCAGGCTGAACACAGGAGATTGGTCACCTTGCCATCCATGTACTCCAGCCACTGCAGGCCCAAGTTGGTGACAATTCTGGGTGTCCCATCATCCACGGGGAGAATGTCCACTTTGAACCGCTGGGGTGCCGCTGTCACAATCTGAGCAGGAGTGGATATTAATACATCATGTACATTACTGCTTCAGGTTAAACTCTGAAGATGTTGTTTAGTGATATAATTTTTCCAAATGATCTAGAAGATTCACAAGCAAGGAATAGGGCATATCCCAGGGCCTGAAGAACTTACAAAATAATTGAGACAGAACACAAACAAAGAAGCAGGTGACAAGCATTGTGTCCCAGGAGGGGACTTTCAGAAACATTCAGCAACAGTCTCATTCTAGCCCCAGCTGAAGTCAATGGTAGAACACCCACTGAATTCAAACAGAAGTAGACCACTGCTGAGAGCTGTTGAAACCTCCTCCTAGAGTAATACAAAGGCTTGTTTTATAGTGGGGTTATAAAAATAATAATTATTTCCATTATAGAAACCCCAGTCAGAGAACAGAGCCCAGTTGTGCCAGACATTGCATGAATAGAGAATAACAACAGGGGAAAAAAACCCTAGTACTTCCACTTGGCTGTAACTTCTAAGGTTTCTTTTTAAACATTCCTATCACACTTTATATTGGGAGGTAACTTAGAGGGTTATAAATGTGAGACATGGTAGCAGGAGGGAGCAGGGAAAAGCTGCCAAGACAAAGGCATTGGCTGCAGAAGGGAAGTTGCTCACAGGCCAGGGAATGGAATGTGGCCTGGGCCTAACCCACATGTCATTCAAATCTCCTGGAGTATCATCCCTAGCTTCAGTAGGTTTTAGATCAGTCTCTATAAATGGCATGAAAGCATATATCTGGCACTCTCTATGATCAAGGAATCTGCAACACTGCTTGGCTGTGTTGGATCATGCACGTGCATGCAGCCCTTTGTAGCAATTAGATTATTTTCGCATTTTAAGTCGTCATGCCATGCTACAGAAATGGGGTCAAAGGCAGATATATTGCTATTTACCAGACACTTTCAAGGAGCAACTAACCCCTCTCCTAACCCTAGTTGCCCTTTCCTTAACTGCAACAGAGGATGCTCAGAAATCCATCGACTCCTCTTTTATTTCATATGCTTTTGCATTACCAGTGCCTGAAAGGGAGGGAGGTCCTTTGGGTAAGGCAGGACTGGGACTCAGGAGATACGGTTTGAATCCTAGGTGACTCCTTCCTTCAGAAAAGTTACTTGGGATGCAGCTATGGTTCCATTTGGGGTTTTCAAAAGCACGTACATACTAGGGCTGTGTGAAATTTTGCCAAGTATTTGTTCAAGCTCAAAACAGCAAAATTGAAACATAACAAAAAGTTTTGAAACAGCTTTGAAATGAAATGAGGGCACTCAAAACATTTCGAAAGTTTTGAAATGTTTCAAGTTTTGAAGCAGCTCAATGGTGGGAGGCAGGGGAAAGCCAGGGCTGCACTCTGAGAGGCTCTGCAGCCCCATGGAGCTCAGCCCAGCGGCAGGAGTGCAGTCCCCAACTTCCACTGCCAGGCTGCACTCTGAACAGCTCTGCCATGGCAGCATGAATCTTCCCCAAGCGGCAGGGCAGCCTCCTGTCATCTGGCACGCAGATCCAGGGGCCCACACCCCCAGGAGTCCGGTACTGCCTGGCATCCCTCCTGGGGGTGCAAGCCCCCGGATCTGCACACCAGATGAGACGAGGCTGCCTCTGCCACCTGAGACCAGTGGCAGCATGAATCTTCCCTGGCACTGGTTACGGGCTGCACCCAGCACTGGTCCCAGGTGGCAGGGCAGCCTCCTGTCATCCAGCACACAGATCCAGAGGCCTGCACCCCTGGGAGGAGTCCAGCACAGCCCCACAGCTCTCCCGGGGGTACGAGCCCCCAGATCTGCAAACCGAATGAGAGGAGGCTGTTGCTGCTGCCAAGTGTAAGGAGATTTCCTTTGAACAGTTTGAGGTGCAGTTTCCCAGAAACCCCTGCATCTCTCTCCTTGAAGCTTGACAGGTTTCATGCCCTCAGAAGGGGCTACCATCCCTGCAATTTTCATCTGAATCAGGCAAGAAATGACAAAGTTTTCATGATCCCCCATTATAGCCTATAGGGAAAAACACTGAAACGCGTTGAAACAGTTTTGACGAAACGAAATGGAACAATGCTTCAAAATGAAACGAAACAATGAAATGAAACACTGTCCATTAAAAATGTCAAAATGGATGTCGAAACAAAACAATGGTGTTTTGCACAGCCCTAGTACGTGCCTAATTCTCACCAAGATCAATGGGAGTTAAGTGCCTATATGTTTTGGAAGATCCCACTAGCCTCCCACTGCCTCAGTCTACTATCTGTTCATTGGGGAAAATACTTTTCATTTTTTCTCACGCT
>NW_005842162.1:2003232-2004297 GCF_000455745.1 Alligator sinensis | reverse complement strand
TCTTCCTATGTTCTACCTAGTTAGGCTTTAAAGTTATTTGGGGCAGAGGCTGCCTTTTACAATTGGCAAGGTGCACTGAGGTCCTGATCTGATTCTCCCACTTATTCTCCTTATTTTTGTTATTTTCAATGGATACCGAAATCAATATTTTTAAAAAATTCAGAATATCCTTGTGAAAATGTTAATGGAGTGGCCCATGAACACATAACAATATTGCATTCTTTAAGTATGCTGTAGGGATACATGGCTTTGGGGACACATGCCCAATATCTGTTTAGCAGAGGACACGCTAAAAGAAGAGATGAAATGAGATGAGAATTAAATTAATACTCTATGATTTCAGTCTATGGGTCTCAATGACTTTCACTGCGGCAAAGTAAAATTTTCAGGGTTGTCATTCCACAGGACTATGATGGTCTCTGCACACAGAGCAAAGGAACATTGCATTTCCATTCATTTATAGAATGCTTTCAATTTTTTTAATGGTTCAGTACATCCTAGAACATGCAGTAAACCTTTTGCCTTCAGGTTTCAGTGCTTTGGTGTTCTGGGACAGAATCTCAGCAAGTATGAACTGGCATAAGACTAATAAATTCATTGGACTACACCAATCAACACCTAAGGGAGAGCTTGTGCTTTGAGTATTTTTGCCTGTAAGACTGATGGGCTAAGGAAGCTTTGGGGGAGGAGAACAAACAGAGGATTCACAGAAGAATCTATGGTGCTCATCGGTCCGATATCAGATTGATACCGATACAAAGTAAACTGGCTGTATCAGATAGTGGCCCGATAAATGCCTGTGCTGTGCACAGCCACAGCGCAGCACTCAGGCAGCGAGAAGCACATCCAGCAACATGGAGAGCTGCCTCCAGCTGGTAAGTCTGGTGCGGGAGGGTGGAGGGAAGAGGCGTGGGGGAGGGGCAGATCAATGTCCCCCACAGTGAAGGAGGAGGCAGGGGAAGGTGCTGCTCAGGTGGGGTGGGGGGGGCCAGAACCACTACTCGGGGGGTGGGGAAGGTGGCTCCTGCCGCTGCTTGCACCCCAGGCGAGCATGGCAGGGGGGGG
>NW_005842162.1:1986640-2002936 GCF_000455745.1 Alligator sinensis | reverse complement strand
CCGCCAGTGCCTGTCCCTGCCCCCTCCCTGACCCAGGGGGGCACTGATCTTCCCCCCACCCCGTGCCCCTTCCCTCCCCCTTCCACCATGCTGGAATTACCAGCTGCAGGCAGCTGTATCAGAAATTTGAACGGTATCAGCTGATATGCCTCGTTAAATATCGGCTATCAGTATCGGCCCAAAAATCCCTGTCAGTGCATCCTTAATAGTACTGCTTTATTTTGGGCTATACAAATCTCTTCCTTTCCCTTAGAGCAGTTGAAAGAGAGTGAGAGAGGACTTTCCTCTCTCATTTCAGTGATTCAGGACTACACTGGACAACTGCAAATTATGAAAGACATCCACAGCACAACCCTGATACCATGCATGACCTTATAACTGACTCTACAACTGAACAGCATAGATGGAGAGAGAGCAAGTGTTTCTCCACTAACTTCACGGCAGATCCTTGGCTTGTGCTTTTGGCATCATTCTGTTCATGCTGATGACCCGGATAATCTCAGCACACACATTTGTGCACACCCCCACCCATATACACCTCTTATAAACAGTGTAAAGCATGCAAAACTTAGAGCTTCCACATGTTAGGTCAAGGGAAACACCAGTATTTAAGGTTAAGGTAGGACACCAGCAGCCCCACAACAATGTTAACAGAGCTATGCCAGTGGCCACTGGCTGAGTCAAAAGCCAGGGGCACCCTTCACCTAAATTTCATTCACTTCCAGGAAACCTCTTTTGTCCTGCCTGTGCTTTCTTACCTCCTTCCCTCCATCTTCCACAACAAAGAAGGGGTTGGTCCCATCAGACACGGTGAAGGTGAAACGGTCCTTCAGAGAGTTGCTGCCATCGTGGCTGTAACTGATCCGGTTCTGGAAGATATCATCCATGGTGAAGGAGGTGGTCTGGCGATAGTGCTGACCATTGTGGGTGCGTTCAACCACGCCATGCCGAGGGGGCTGCACGATGGTGAATGTAACCAATTCAGCCTGCTCAAAGGAAAGAGATAGGAGGGCAGGGTTGTGAAGCTGGTGCTGTTTCTTTAAGTTGGAGAGGCAGGTCACTCCATTCAGTAGGTCCAGAGAGGGATGCTACTGTTCATGACCTCATTATCAGGCAGCCTCCCTGGTACAAAACTTCAAATGAAGCAGGAAGAAACGGTTAGACAGCTCAGCATGGCTGGACACTAGTGCTCAACACAGCCATTTCCCAATGCCACCGTCTCCAGGACGACACCAATACTGATCACATGGGAGCCACTCCAGCTGCACTAGACAACAGGGTCACCTAGCATGATATGCTGCCTCTCTACTTCATGAAGCAGCAGCTTGCAAGTGCACTCCTTCTTTCCATGGCTTAGTGAGAAACATTGGTGCTGTCTCCTCTGTCAGCAAAATACTGTTCCCATAACTACAGTCAAATCTGTGGTTATGGGATCTGGTAAGCAATGGTATATTGGGGGCAAGAAAAATTACCCTTTGTGCCTTGCAAGGTGCTGGGTAAAGCCTGTATAGCCAGCTCTATTACTGCTTCCTGCTCCCCTCTTGGAGAAATGCTCTGAGGTTACACATCAGAGCATAAACCAGTTAGAGCAGCCCTATGAATGTTAAAACTTATGCCATGGATTTATTTAGCTGCCAGTCAGATTCAGAATAAGGTGGTAAGGAAAGGTGACTTGAGCCTCAAACTTGAGCTCAGAGCCATTGGTCCTAAGCCTGGGACATTTAGAGAGAAGATGGGACCATGCTGGAAGGAGAAAGAGTTAGAATCACTGCACCTTTCCCCCTCCCCCTGCCATGTAGGCAGGAGACAAGAAGCATTTCGTTTCTCATGCCAAGGTCTTTCTTCTTTCAAATGCTGACTCCCTATGTTTATACACACACCGACCCTCCCACCAGCTGTTCATTTGAAGCTGTCTAACACCTGTGATCAGGCCAAGGGTGTGCTGGGAGGAACCCATTAATTATCATCTCTCTTTTGAATACAAACCTATTTTTGTGGTAAATCAACTGTACAACAGAACAGGGTGGGGGGAGGGGAGGAGGGAGTAATTTCTGTCTTACCTCTGTGTCAGCATCTGTGGCTTTAAGCTCAAACTCTGTGATGGTTTTTCTCACCCCTTCCTGAACCCTCATCCCTGGATTCTGCACCACAGGCAAGGAGTCATCCACTGGGTTTATGGTGATGTCAAATGTTTGACTCACCTGGAAGGGAAAGAAACACACAACTTCTTTTATGATGCACACTCTCCACTCAGAACATGACTGAAATGACACAATGATGGTATGAAGAGACAATAGGGGCATCTCATAAATAACAATACCAATGTTTATGTGCAAATCTATTGAGTTTGGGTCAAAACCAGGCTCTGAGTATGGATTTTCCCCCTCTATAAACATTACAAGGCTCCATCTTTTCTTTTTGGGATGATTTACACTGGTTTTCTCCTACTCCCTATTCTTCCCTCTTTTTACCTTCCCCTTTTGCAGCTATTACTTCTCCCCCACAGAAGAGAGACACACGGTCAGATCTTCAAAAGGGTTTTTCATTTGAAGAGTCTCTTCACATACAGGCTCACTAGCCTAGTGAGAAGGGTTTTAAACTAGGTTCAACAGCAGTTGGAGACAAAAGCCCAGATGTAAGAGAGTCAAATAACCCATATAAAAGACAAGTAAGAGAAGGAAATAAGGGTATCCTTAACAATGTTCTCAGAGAATTTAGGGTAGCAGGCTAGTTACCCAAGATGTTTATGCACAAATGCAAAAAGCATGGGGAATAAACAGGAAGAATTGGAAGTCCTAATGCAATCACAAAAGTATGATGTAATTGGGATAACCGAGACTTGATGGACTAGTTTGTGTGACTGGGGGACTATCCTGGGTTGGTATACATCATTCAGGAAGGATAAACAAGGGGAAAAGGGAAGTGGTGTCCCTCTATTACAAAAAGAGATATGCGCTTGTTCTGAAGTACGCTACAAAGCAGGAGGTAAAGCTTGTTGAAAGCATCCAGGTCAAAGCCAGAGGGGAGAAAAGCAAAGCTGAAGTATTTAATTCCTTTTTTACTTGAGTTTTCATGAGTAAGGTCAGCTACCAGATGATAAATACAGCTAGTAGCAAGAATAGAGGAGGTGATAAGCAGCCCAGAAAACTAAAAGAACAAGTTAGGTACTACTTAGAGAAGCTAGATGTTTTCAAGTTGGCAGAGCTGGACAGGATACACCTTAAAGCAGGGGTCGGCAACTGATGACCCAGGGGCCAGATGCACCTTGCAGAGCATCCCTTTAGGAGCATTAGGCAGAGGCAGAGCTCTTTCTGAGCTTTGCCACAGCTAGGCAGCATAAGCATGGGCTCTAACAGATGGGGGGGGTGCTGCAACTGGGTGGCAGAGAGAAGTAGAGATGGCAAGGTCCAAGTGCCTGCCTGCCTGTGACCTGAGCCAATTTTTTCTGGCCCCCCACTGGAACACATTGCTGACCTTTGCCATAGGATACTCAAGGAATTGGATGAGGTAATTTCAGAGCCACTGAAATTCTTTGAAAACTTATGGAGGTTGGTTGAGGTCCTGGACAACTGAAAAGGGCAAATATAGTGCCCATCTTTAAGAAAGGGAAGAAGGAAAATCAGGGGAATTACAGACCACCCAGTCTGACTTTGGTACCTGAAAAGATCATGGAGCAGGTCATCAAGGAAGTGGTCTCTCCTGGGTCCCATATTGTTTACTATCTTAATGAATGATTTGGAAGATGGAACTGAATGCAAGTTTAGCAAATCATAGATGACACACAGAGCTATATGGAGTTGAAGACACTTTGGAGGATAGAATTAGGATTCAGAATAACCTTGATAAACTGAAAATGGTCCAAAATTAATCAAATGAAATTCAATAAGAATAAAGACAAAGTCTTACACTTGGAACAGAATTATTGTATGCACAGCTATAGATTTGGGGATGACTGGCTGGGCTGCAGTACTGCAAAGAGGACCTGGAGGGGTACAGTGGACCATAAGATTAATATGAGCTAATAGCATGTCTACACGTGACACTATGTCACTGCAGTAATGTGCTATGGTGATGTAGCATCTGTGGGTATCTACATGTGACTAGCAGCTACTTTGCCATAGCGATGCGCTCCCCCAGCATAGCACACTGCTACAGTGAAGTAGCTGCTAAAAATAACCATGTGCCACGTGTATGATGTAGTATGGGCTGTTACTGCACCATGATTTAGTACTTCCAAAAGGAAGTATTAAATCATGGTACAGTAACAATGTCGCCATAGCTACATGTGTAGACATGCCCAATATGAGCCAACAGCATGCTCTTCATGCAAAAGAAGCCTGGGCTGCATTAACAGAAGTGTCATTTGCAAGTCAAGGAAAGCAATCCTTCTGTTCTATTTGGCACTGGCAAGGCCTCGTCTGGAGTAATGTGCCCAGTTTGGGTCACTGCACTTCTAGAAATATGTGGACAACATAGAGTCCAGTGGAGAGCAATTAAATTAATTAGAGGTCTGAGAAACATGACTTACAAGGGGTGTATCTACATGTGCAATTAGCATGATGCAATAAACTGGCACAAATGGCACAGGAGTTTATTGCTCCTAGGCACCACATTTGCACATGTGCCCAGGACCACAGCACATTGAGTTGGGTCAGAGCACTCCGGCTGTCACGGGGTACGGTGGGTCAGCCTGTCAGCTCAGGGCTGCTCCCCATGGCTCAACATGCTATGGAGGGGTTGGCTGGGGCACAAAGGTGCTCCAGTTTGGGGCTAGCCAGCAGGTAGCCCCTGCACTGAAGCACCTTCATGCCTCAGCCAGCTCTGTCCCTGTCCCTGTCCACATGTCTATTTATAGATTCATAGAAGTTAAGGGCTGGAAGAGACCTCATGAGATCATCAGATCCACCCCCCTGCTCTTAGGCAGGAAAGAAAAGACTGCTGGGTCAGATGACCCCAGCAAGCTGTGCATCATCTTTTGAAGATCTTAAGGATAGGTGACTGTATCACCTCTGTGGGGAGTTTTTTCCAGACTCTGGACATGTGAACCATAAAGAAGTTTCTCCTTATGTCCAATCTGAAGCAATCTTCTAACAGTTTATGTCCATCATTCCTCATCTTCCCCTGGGGTGCCTTTGTGAACAAATTCTCTCCCAGGCCCTGATGTTCACCCCTTATATACTTATAGACTGCCACCAAGTCCCCCCTAAGTCTTTTCTTTCTCAGGCTGAACAGTCCTATGTCCTTCAGCCTCTCCTCGTATGGCCTGTCCTCCAGACCTCTAATCATACCTGTGGCCCTCCTTTGGACTATTTCAAGCTTCTCCACATCCTTCTTGAAGTTTGGCGCCCAGAACTGGATGCAGTACACTCCAGCTGCAGCCTCACCAATGCCGAGTAAAGCAGAAGGATAACATCCTTAGTCTTGCTTGAGATGCATCAGTTGATGCAAGCCAGTGTATTGTTTGCTCTGCCGGCTATAGCATCGCATTGGTAGCTCATGTTCATTCTGTGGTTGATCATAACCCCCAGGTCTCTTTCAGTTGTGGTGCTAGCAGGTGTAACACCGCTGAGCACTTTACTCCACCACAGGATATACAAGTACTATCCTGTGGTGGAGTAAATTAGTTTCCGGAGACCTAATAGGACTGCACATGTAGATGGGGAGACTTTACTGCAGAGCTAATTAGGTAGCTCTGCAGTAAACATATTTAGACATGCCCAAGGAGCTGCTAAAAGACCTGGGATTATTTAGTCTGCAGAAAAAAAAACTGAGGAAGATTTTAAGGGTGGTACTAAAGATGATTATGACAGATTAGTTTCTGTGGCCACAGGGGACAGGACAAGAAGTAAAGGTCTCAAATTGCAGCAAGAGAAATGTAGGTTGGTTGTTAGGAAAAATTATCTCATTTTTGACGGTGGTTAAGCATTGGAACAGGCTACCTTCTTAGATAAATATTTATCCAGGATGGTTTCAACAAGGAAGACCTACCTTGTGTAGGGATTTGGACTAGATGTTCTGAAGTCCCTACTTTTCTATGATTTTACGATTTGAAGCACGTTTGGAAGTATGGCCCCTATTAAGCTGACCAATTGGAAGCCAAGCACCAGGCACAGGTGCTAAGCACTTGAAAATCTGGATCTAAGATCTTTGGAAATTCTGATTCATAGGGCCATCCTGGACTGCTTTCAATGCTCCTGAGGGCCATCCCTCCCTTCTCGCACACTAAACGTGGTCCGGCAGTGATCCGAGTACCATCAGCATGAGAAACAAGAAAATCTGCCAGTATTAAGTTATGAGATCAGGAGCAGAAGCTTGTTTCATTTCATTTGCATGCATGTCTCCCATGCAGCATCAGAACAATGTATTCCCAGCATTTCTATAAAGTTCTCCAGACTCAATCTTCATCAACTCTGAGATGAATGTGCTTAGTTAGGCCTACCTCATTCACTCCATCAGAGACAGAGAAAGTAAATGAGTCAGAATGTCTCTCAACCTCACTGGTGTGGATGTACTGGATACTGCGAGAGGCCAGGTCTGCTTGGCTGAATGAGCTAATCCTTGTGCCTAGAAAAATACAAGAAGCAAAATGTTCCACAAATATGGTGAGAAAAGGGTAAAGCAACAGGAGCCAGAAACTCTCTAGGTACTTGGTGTTGACCTGTTCTGGTCTAATGCCAGTTTTACCACAGATTACAATGGAAGCAGTACAGACAACTCCTGAAAATCCCACCCATCAGGTTTTCAATCAAGTCAGTGGCATCCATCTCACCAAGAGAGGAAGACTTCTACCCAGTCCTAACATGTGAAATTATAGGACGGTGAGTCACTGTCTCAGCAAACTGACTCAGGAGTAGCCATTCAGAGCATTTAAGAGAAGCTAATCTGGGAGGAAGTTAAATGGAACAGGTGATTTTCTGTCTCAGAGAGCACGCATTAATATGCCAAACATGCCTTCACTGAACATGGGCAAAAGGTTCTTGGTTTTATTTGGCCAAAAAAGATTTGGTAGCATTAAAAAATGACCTGGGCTCATAGGGCCAGATTTGTAAAGGTATTTAGGTGACTAGAGATGCAGGAACAGGCATCATGGGACTTTCAAAATTATTTACATCCCTAACTCCTGTTATTTTCAATACCACCCTTGAAAGTTTTGTTCATAGGTTTGGATCAAATAAGCAACCCCAGAAGTACGTATTTTCCAAGGTTTATGATCCAGGCTCATTAATTTTGAAGGCCCAGGAAAACACACTCCCTTCTGAGAGCTCCGAGTACTTTCTTCTGGACAATTTAACCAAAAGAACAAACTCTTTCATACTATTTAACCACACCTTATTTTTTGTTCTTCCAAAACCTGGCAGAGCAGTGAAACCAGAACTAGCACATTTGAAGTAATGAAGAAAAAAAGTTAAATCAGCTATTTCAATCCTGAAAAAAAATGTTACGTTCAATGTTTTCCTGGCATTTTTAGGCAAAAGCTTTGAATATTTTTATGTCCTCCAAACTGGTTTGCTTATTTCTGCTTTTATTCTTTATCCCAATACACTTAATGGGTTTAAGGAAGATCTTCTACTTGGGACAGATTAGACCGGTTGTGGGGGAGGGAGGTGGGGAGGCAATCTGGCCCGTGGGCAGGATAGGGCCCACAGTGGACTCTATTTCCCAGCAGCCCATGCCCACATCATGGTTGGTTTCCATAAAGATCCAGCAGCGGCAGCATGGTGCCAGGGTTTTCATAGAGACCAGCTACATCAGCACTGGTAGGGTGCATGGCAGGGCAGGGAGCTGCTCCAGGGCTGGCATCTTGCAGCAGTGACAGCATGGTCCAGAGCCAGGGCAGAGCCATGATCTGCTGCCCACATGCCCTGGACAGGGGCATACAGGCAGCAGATCATGGCTCTACTTCGGTTCTAGACCACGCTGTCATCATTGCAAGATCCCAACCCGCGCCTCAGAGTAGCTCCCTGCCCAGCCATGCATCCTGCCAGTGCTGCTGGGGCTGGTCTCCATGGAAACCCTGGACCCGTGCTGCTGCTGCTGGGGTCTCCATAGAAATTGGCTGCAGCAATGCAGCCAGGGGCTGCTGGGAAATGGAGTCAGGCCGCTGGCCTGATCTATCATTTTGCCCACCCTTGGATTACACTAATCAATTGTTAAAACAAGGCTGTAAAGGACAGTCTGCCTTCTGAACCCCTGCAAAGATGTACAGTCCATAGGCACTTTTACATGTGCTCTGATGCGTTCTGATTAGACCACGCATTCTGTGCTGCAGCGTCTCATGTATTCTGCGTCCCATGTTTCAAAATGGTGGTGCGGGTGCTTTAATTAAAGTCCATCAAATAAGCTTTAGTTAAAACACCCCCACTATAATTTTGAAACATGGGGTGCTGAATATACAAGATGCTGTGGGGGTTTCAATTAGAGCAGCTCCCAAGAGCTGCTCTAATTAAAACACCTCCCCTGACCCAAGAGCATGTGTATAGGCACCCTCTACATCTAATGATAGCTCACACAGGGGAGAAAAAAGAAAACCTTTGATAAACAGAAGTTAAACTGAAAGGAACATACTGTGTGAACCCAGAGGTTTAAAGTAAACCGTTAGAAAGATCACAGGAACACAACATCCTGGAATAACTGGCCCTGGAATGGAATCATTCTAATATTATAAAAGCCTCAATGTGTCTGTTTGTCTGTCTGTAACAGCCAATCAGAGTACGAAGAACCACTTGGACAGGTGGCAATGCGCCGCCATGATGGCGGGGACACAAGGGGCAGAGCGCAGGGGCGAGGCCAGCACAGCTGGGTGCCCCCCCATCCTGCTCCTTGGAGCCGATGGCAACAGAGCGGACAGAACCGGGGAGCAGGGAAGGGGGGGAGGCGAGGCCACTGGAGATGGCCTTGCCCTGCCCCCCCCCCGCTTGGAGGTGACAGTGATGGCGGTGGTGTGGGGGCGAGAGCGGGGGCAGGATGCTGTAGGGGGGAGGCGAGGCCACCAATGCTGGCACACCCTGGCAGCAGTGGTGGAGGAAGGGGAGGAGTGGGTCCAGCCCCAACACAGGTGTGGAGGGGGAGGGCAGCAGGCCCAGCCCAATGCAGCAGCAAAGGGGGAAGGGGAGGAGCAAGCCTCCTTCCCACCTCAGCCCCACTACTTCCCCGCCCCTCTCCCTGCGTCAGCCCCAAGCTTGCTCCTCCCATCCCCCTGCCGCCTCTGGGTCGGTCTGTGCCCACTGCTCCCCACCTCCACTGTGGCAGCCCAGCTTCTCCCCACCCTTGGCCACAGTCGTCCTCTGCATTGGACCCAGGTCTGCTTCTCTCCTCCCCTGCCGCTGCAGCAGGGAGCGGGGGAATGGGCCCAGACCCCAAGCAGCAGGAGGGAAGGGGGGAGCGGGCCCAGACGAGGGGGGGGCATGGGGCTCCATCCCCGCCCACTTCCCCCCCACCTCCCACATTATTCTTGATGGGCAATTGGCTAGTACAATTATATATTTGCAAGAAACTCTCTTGTAAGTTTCAGAGTGTTGGCCAAAAAATGTTTCTAGAAATGGTTTCCTTTGACTACATTTAAAGTATAGGTCAATTTATTGCATGCATGCCACGAGTGGCATGGGGAGCTGCTGTCTGGCATGCAGAAGAAGAGAAGAGGGAAGGGGAGCAGAGCAGCAGAAGAGGGCGGTCAGAGTACAGCAGGGAGAGATGGGGAGCAGAACAGTAGATCACAGCAGAGCAGCCCTCATGGAGAGGTTGGGGCTTAAACTGTAGTACGCTTGGACTTAGCTTGTGGCCTGCCTGCCAAAAAGGGTGGCCACCACTGTTCTAGGCTATTTGTGCACAAGCTTTGAGTAGCAAATATAATTGTTAAAAGCAGTAGCTATGAAGTC
This sequence comes from Alligator sinensis, assembly GCF_000455745.1. Classification (NCBI taxonomy): domain Eukaryota; kingdom Metazoa; phylum Chordata; order Crocodylia; family Alligatoridae; genus Alligator; species Alligator sinensis. The sequence goes on along the minus strand of NW_005842162.1, from coordinate 1,993,061 downwards.
TTTGCTGAATTCAGTATAAAGCCTACCCATCACATACAGGGATCTTTGCAATTAAGTTACCAATTCCTAAATGCTGTTGAGAGAAGGGGTTGGAGTTTATACACAGAGATGAGTGAGTGCTGGAGAAAATGATGAACTAGGATACCACTGTCCACTAGAAATAGCTAGTTATAAGTGATATTGGTTTTGGCTTTATAAAAGTTTTGGAACTATGAAACTGAGCATATGAAATGGAATCCCCAAATAATTGAATGTCTAGGTGTGGACAGAGAAAGTGCTTATACCAAGGTAATGAGCATCACACCACTTAAAAAAGTAATGGACAGACAACACAAACATCTACAGCAGATTACCTTAATCCAATCCAGTGAAGAATTACCCCTGAAAGAATCAGGCGTAAAACTCTACTAATATAGATTCCACTAGTTGAGGTTTTGTGATAATTTCTACCCAAGTCATTTGATAATTGCTACCTAGTGGCTAAATTATTTAATAGCATCTACTACTTGAGGAGAGCTGCATATCTGTCTGTTCCTACTCGGTGTATTTTATATCAGTATACAAACCTGATGTAAATTACACTGGGGTATGTGAATGCCTCTCCGCATTCTCCGTTTTATCATATCAAGGGCGAGCAGCACTGCACTTACTGTGCCCTACAACTGTCCAGAAGAGCTGCCAACAATATAGAAGATTCACACAAGAATAGTGGCATAATCCCCAGAACAGATTGCTGAGTAAAGGTCACAATGGAAAATAAACTCATTGAATGATGGAATAATAATTTTCTGTGCAGATTCTAAGCATGACTCTTCTCCACTGACCCTGTTCTTAACCTCCCTGGGTTACTAGCTGGTTGTGTTCTTCTGGGTGATTTAATTCCGTGATCTCTTCTCAGAGGGCATTTTTCAAGCAGTCAACCTTTTAACATTTTAAAAGCCCTGAAAATCTCTGCAGTTGGAAAGAGTCAGCAGAGCAAGTCAATGCCTTTGCAAACCTGGTGAAGCGGCATGCTCCAGGTGCCCCAGCTGCGGCTGTTTTGTTATTCTGTACAGGAGCTTGGCAGGCTCGCTGTCCTGGTCTGTGGCAGAGAGCTGCAGTGTCGTGATCTTCTTCACTGAATTTTCATCCAAGACCAAGCCTTTGTTAGCAATGATGGACGGAGGGAGCCTATCCTCTGAAAGTACCAAGGCAAGGGGGTCTGTGATACAATCAGCTTAACCTCCTTCACACACAGTGTACTTGTATGCATACACGTGCGTGCACACATGCACATGTGTGCGCGCACACACACACACACACACACACACACACACACACAAGTACAGGAGCAATTTTCAGAGAAATTATTTTTACCTGTTTTGGGCATGAGGTATGTGATGCCACATTCAAGTATCACTAATGAAAGCTCAGTGGCAGTCATATCACAATGGGACTGATCCAAAACCCATGAAACCAACGGGAGTCCCTCTGATTTACTTTGATGTGTTTTGTGCTGGCCCTTTATAAATAATAAGCTATTTTTCAAATTGGTGGTTTCTCTCTGTGCCACTATTTTTAAAAGGTTTCGAATTTTTGATAAACAGAAAGCTAAACACAGTAAATTTCACATGCATACGTACCAGATAAGTGCATAATTTGTTTAAATGCAGAACACAGCACCACTCCAAATTGGTTGTCTATTGCCTATATTGTAACAAGCATAGGTTATGTGCCTATTAGAAAGCACTAAAACCACTTAAGTCCTTAGTATCTTTCTAACCAAGTGTCTGCTATGTAACTTAATTGTAATCCTATTAATACCATACTAATGGGTGCCAGAAAATGGTGGAGGAAGCTAGCTCTAGGCTCTTCACAAGCCTTGAAATTGAGGGAAGCTAGTCAGTCCTGAGGCTGCTAATATCAGAGCACTGGCCGCATTGGACAGGTAGTAAGCATGGCTTACATTATGTCTGGATAGTCCCAAGGCTATGCACTTAAATGGAGTACACTGTCGTCAAGTTTAACTTCTTTAAATATCTTTTGTCAAAAGCATGATTTCAATCATGTATGGTTATCTTTCTAAAACCTATGCTTTAAAAAAGAACAGAAGCACTGGATTTAATGCAGGAACCACCTGGTGGAAATCCATGGTCTGTATTATGCCAGATAAGGTAAGATTATCAGAATGACCCTTTCTGGTCTTTAAATCTATAGGTGAAAGACTTTGTTCCATTTCCAACACTCTAACAACCAGTGGCTCTTCTACAGCTCCCATGCCAGGGAATTTCTCCTTCACCCACACTTAGGGTCTTTAGGACCTTGTCACATCACTCCTCTTATATCTTTTATGCATAGGCTGGCACAAGAGTGAGCCTTCCCCCTCCCTATCAATCTATAACCCTTAAGTACACATGTTTAGGTAGGCCATCGTTTACCCAAGACGCTAATATAGAATGACTGGTCCATCAGTTTGTTGCCTTCTGCATCGATCACATCAAAGTTAAAAGCAAAGCTCCCACCTGGCTCCCCTTTTTCATGACTGTATTCCACTTGCCCTGAAAAGAGAGCAGGGGGGAAGATGTGGTTAAATACAATGTGCATCGTCTGTTCTTGCTACCCATTTTGGAAACTGCCTAGCACCCTTCCTGCTAGCTCTTTAACAGACCACTGGGTTTGGCACAGCTTCTGGATTGTGTGTTATTTTCCCTTCCCCTTCTCTTTCCCACCTCCTCTTGACACACCCTTTCAGAGATCACCTTACTGAAAAGCAAATCCTCCCTGACAGATTTGCCTTCTGCTACTCTTCTTTTTCTCCTTCTGCCTCTTTAGATGCTGACAGGAGTGACATTTGTCACACGATCAGCCCCCTGAAAGCACTCTACACCATGCCCTGACAGAAGTGCATGACTGCAGAGAACTTGAAAAGTGCCTGATTGTACAACAAACTAACCCTCATGTAATGAGTGGTCAGATGAAGGTGCTCCACAGTGGAGCAACTTCATTAATTTCTGTCAGTCCCTGCATGTGATCAGGGCTGGGATGATGCAGCCTAGCTGCACCCCCAGTGGTGTCTGCAGGATGGGAGGAGGGAGAAGATAGGGAAGGGAGCTCTGGGCTGCAGTTTGCCCAGCCTGAGCTGGAGCAGGGGTGGATGGAGGATTGGAGCCCTCCTGCTTTGTGGCCACCCCTCCAGTCCCCTCACCCTCCAGCTCAGGCTGGGCAAACCCCAATACAGAGCTCCCTCCCCTCCCTTCCCATCCTGCAGACAGCACCAGTGCAGAGCTAGGGGAGAGAGACTGCAGGCAGACAGCCTCTCTCTGTTGGATTGGCTTCAAAGTGGAGCTCGATATCCTCCCATGCCACAACCAAACAGTGAATGTCTGTTGGGTTGGGAGTTGCTCTAACTCATGGAACTTTCTGTGAAAGGTCATGACTTAGAGCAGGGAGATGCATGTCTGTCAGCACCCTTTATCATCATCTCTCCTCAAGGCTATTGTGGATATATTTTTTTAAATATAACTTGCTGCTCAGCTCAGAGGTTAGCTAAAAATATCTTAATCTTGAAGGTGCCAAAGTGACTAAAGAAAACAAGTCCCACTGAGGGTATATTTACATTACAAATCAAAGGTGTGACTGCAGCTTGTGTAGACCTATCTGAGCGATTATAAACTACTTTGGGTCCTTGGATATTGATGTGCTAGCATGGCCTTCAGCTACAAAAACATGAAATCCTGGGCTGGTTGGTACAGCCAACAATGAAGCCCATATTGCCATAGTTGAACTGCTATTGGGATATGAATTAGCTAGCTTAAAGCTGTCAACGCCCATCTCCACAAACAGCAAACACAACTCTGCATTACTGTTCACTAGAAGTCAATGGGACCCATTCCTCCTCCTCTTTGAGACACAAACACAAGATCTACGTAGCCTCAGGTTCAGGCAAGCTGATTTAAAAATAAAGCTCTCAGGAACACTTCTGTGGCTTTCTAAGCAACACATTGAACTGAGAAAGTCCAGGATCCTAGATCTCACCTGTTCCTGTAGCAAGATACTATTTTTAATAATGGTAATCCTAAGTAGTGAATAGCGAGCGTGACTACTTTAGATAAGAGAAATGTGTACAGTTCACTGCTCTCAGTTAAAGCAGCTAATAATTGATGCTATATCTCTTCTGTTAATATAAGCAAAACAAAGCCCTTAGCTGTGAATTCTGTTTTTAAGGGCTTTTGAGGTAAAATAGCTGGCAAAGTCAGTTTTATTCAGCATAAATGAAAGAATCAAGAAACTTGCTCACCTTTATTTATATCAACTTGGGTGAAACTTTTGACAGGTCCCTTGACAGAGATCTGGACCAGGTTATCAATTTTAGTCAGCTGCAGACGCCCACTACTGGGATCTTTCTTCATGACGTATCTGAGCTTCAGGTCATCTGAATCAATATCTGCTGCTTTTAAGTGCTGATCTGTGATGCGTGCTACTGAGCCTAGACAGCAAAAGAAGGTACACAAACAGCTCCCCTCAATCCTCCCATATTGCTTGCCAAGACTCAATTGCATTATTTATAAGTAATGTCTTATACTTGCAAGAATCAGGGATTTTGTATGTGGCGGTTTCAAGGAAATTCCACTAATTTCCCCTAAGGAAAGCAATGCGGCACCAGGGAAACTGGCAGGCTACACAAATACTGCATCTGGATGCTTAGTTTGGCAAAGCAGCACAAAAATAGATCTTGCCCTGTGAAATGCTAATTTAAATGCCTAAATGTGAGTCTTTTAAAGGAGTCCATGTTTGGCATTTAACCAACACACGGGACCAAGAGCAGGTCAACTCACTTAAAATCATGCTCCTCACTGAAAGCCATGTTCGACATCTTTATCAGTGACTTGGATGAGGGGGTGAAAAGCACCTTGTTCAAATTCGCGGGTGACACTATGATGTTGTGAGAGGTGGGCATGCTACAAGGAAGGGACAGGCTACAACTAGATCTGGACAGGTTATAGGGGTGGGCGGATGAGAATAGGATGGGTTTCAGTACTGACAAGTGCAAGGTACTGCACCTGGGGAGAAAGAACCAGCAGCATACCTACAGGCTGGGGAACTCCCTTCTCGTCAGTGCAGAGGCAGCAAGGGATCTTGGAATCATTATCAATTCCAAGATGAACATGGGCTGCCAATGTGAGGACGTGATCAGTAAGGCTAACTGCACCTTGTCATGCATCCACAGATACATCACGAGCAGGGCCAAGGAGGTGATCCTCCCCATCTATGCAACATTGGTCACAGTTGGAGTACTGCGTCCAGTTCTGGGCACTGCACTTCAGGAGGGATGAAGACAGGACTGAGAGGGTCCAGAGGATGGCCACTTGCATAGTCAGGAGGCAGCAGGGCAGGCCCTACAAGGAGAGGCTACAGGACCTGAACCTGTTCAGCCTCCACAAGAGAAGGCTTAGAGGGGATCTGGTGGCTGTCTATAAACTTACCCGGGGGGGACCAGTGGGGAATGGGAGAGGCCGTGTTCCCCCGAGCACTACCTGGAGAAACTAGGAATAACGGCCATAAATTGATCGAGAGCAGGTTCAGGCTAGATATCAGGAAGCACTACTTCACAGTCAGGGCGACTAGGATCTGGAACCAACTTCCAAGGGAAGTGGTGCTCACTCCTACCTTGGGGGTCTTCAAAAGGAGGCTAGACAATCACGTCGCCGGGATCATTTGACCCCAGCATTCTTTCCTGCCATGGCAGGGGGGCAGACTTGATGATCTGCTCAGGTCCCTTCCGACCCTACCAACTATGTAACTATAAAACTATGAAAAGTTAAGTACAACACAGCCTTCATAACCTTAATCTCCCTTATCTCAAATTCCACCCCCCCACCCCCCCCCCACAAAGATAGTAATGTCATGGATTTTAATAGGGGATGGAAACCTGTTTCAGAAAACAGAGTTGTTCAGGCAGTCAGCTGGGAAAAGAGATAACAACATTTTCTGAAGGAAGAAAGGGTATGGGAGGCTCACAGGTTTCTCTCCTGCAGATCTTAGAAAAGTGATTCTCAGCCAGGCTTCCATGACACCGCAGGGTGCCTTGAGATCCTTTTAAGGGTGTCACAGTGTGCCACACAATGTTAGCACTGTTATGTGTACAAACATGATTCACAAGATCAGCCCAGAGATTTCAAATAGGAATCCACTATATTAAAAATGTTCAGACCTGTTGTGATCCTTCTGAGTTCTTTGCAACACAAGAACTGCTCTATTATCCTTCTACAGTCAAAAAACAAGTGAAAATTAAAATCTGGCATTTTGTGAGGGGTGCCTTGAGACTAAAATGATTGAGTATTAGAAGCACCACAGGCAGCACCCCACCCCTAAGCTTTGCTTGAACACACCGTCACTTCTATCCATGTAGGGCTTAGAAGTTTCATTTTAAACAGTGCAGGAA